>NC_092768.1:74595093-74688501 GCF_047496795.1 Chiloscyllium punctatum
CCTTCTCCCCCTGTCCTTCCCCTCTCCTTCCCCCCACTCTCCTCCCTTCCCCCTCTCCTTTCTTCCCCCTCCTACATTCCCCCCCTCCTTTCTTCCCCCTTCCTTCCCTCTCTCCTTCCTTCCCCCTTTATTCCCCCCCACCTCCCCCATCTCCTGCCTTCACCCCCCTCTTCTTCCCCCCATCTCATTCCTTCCCCCCATCTCCTTCCTCCCTGCCTCCTTCACACCCTCTCCTTCCTTCCACCCCTCCTTCCCTCCAACCCTCTCCTTCTTCTCCTATCTCCTTCCTTCCGCCCCCCCCCTCCTTCCTTCCCCCCTTCTTCCCCCCCTCCTTCCTCACAACTCCTTGCCCCCTCCTCCCCCCATCTCTTCCCCCTTCCTTCCACGCCTCCTTCCCCCTATCTACTTCCCCCTTCCTTCTCCCCCTGTCCTTCCCCCCTCTCCTTCCTCCCCCCACTCTCCTTCCTTCCCCCTCTCCTTTCTTCTCCCCTCCTAACTTTCCCCTCTCCTTTCTTCCCCCTACCTTCCCCCTCTCCTACCTTTCCCCTTTATTCCCCCCTTCTTCCCCCTCTCCTTCCCACTTTATTCCCCCCTCCTTTCCCCCCTCCTTCCCCCATCTCCTTCCTTACCCCTTCCTTCCCCCTTCCCCTTCCTCCTTCCCGTCCATCTCCTCCTTCCACCTTCCTTCCCCCTTCTTCCGCCCCCTTACCTTCTCCCACACCTTCCTTCCCCCTTCCCTCCATCTCCTCCTTCCACCTTCCTTCCCCCTTCCTTCCCCCCCCTCCTTCCCCCATTTCCTTCCTTCCCCCTTCCTTCCCCGCCTTCCTTCCCCTCCTTCCCCCCTCTCCTTCCGCCAATCTCCTTCCTTCCAACTACATTCCCCCTCTCTTTCCCCTCTCCTTCCCCCTCTCCTTCCCCCTTCCCCATCTCCTTCCTTTCACATCTCCTTCCTTCCCCCTTCCTTCCTCCCCTCTCCTTCCCCCCCTCCTTCCCCCATATCCTTCCTTCCTGCTTCCATCCCCCTCTCCTTCCCCCGATCTCCTTCCTTCCTCTTCCCTCCCCCCTCTCTGCCCCCCATCTGCCTTCCTCCCCATTTCTTCCCCCCTCTCCTTCCCCTCTCTCCTTCCCCCCATCTCCTTCCTCCCTGCCTCCTTCACGCCCTCTCCTTCCTTCCACCCCACCTTCCCTCCCACCCTCTCCTTCTTCTCCCATCTCCTTCCTTCCGCCCCCCTCCTTCCTTCCCCCCCTACTTCCCCCCTCCTTCCCCACATCTCCTTGCCCCCCTCCTCCCCCATCTCCTTCCCCCTTCCTTCACGCCTCCTTCCCCTATCTACTTCCCCCTTCCTTCTCCCCTGTCCTTCCCCCCTCTCCTTCCTCACCCCACTCTCCTTCCTTCCCCTCTCCTTTCTTCTCCCCTCCTAACTTCCCCGCCTCCTTTCTTCCCCCTTCCTTCCCCCCTCCTTCCTTCCCCCTTTATTCCCCCCTCCTTCCCCGCTCCTTCCCACCATCTCATTCCTTCTCCCCATCTCCTTCCTCCCCCCTCCTTCTCCCCATCTCCTTCCTTCCCCCCTCATTCCCCCATCTTCGATCTTCCCCCTTCCTTCCCCCTCTCCATCCTTCCCCCTTCCTTCCACTTCCTTCCACCCCTCGCCTTTCCCCCATCTCCTTCCTTCCCCATCTCCTTCCTCTGCCCCTCCTTCGCCCCCTCTCCTTCCTTCCACCCCTCTTTCCCTCCCAAACTCTCCTTCTTCTCCCCTCTCCTTCCTTCCGCCCCCTCCTTCCTTCCCCCTACATAGTCACTCCTTCCCCCATCTCCTTCATTCCCCCTCTCTCCTTCCCCCCTCGCTCCCCCTTTGCCCCATCTCCTTCCTTCCCCCATCTCCTTCCTTCCACCCATCTCCTTCCTCGCCTCCTTCCCCCGTTCCTCCCCGTCTCCTTCTTTCCCCCCACCTCCCCCATCTCCTTCCCCCTTCCTTCCACCCCTCCTTCCCCATCTACTTCCCCCTTCCTTCTCCCCCTGTCCTTCCCCCTCTCCTTCCCCCCACTCTCCTCCCTTCCCCCTCTCCTTTCTTCCCCCCTCCTACATTCCCCCCTCCTTTCTTCCCCCTTCCTTCCCTCTCTCCTTCCTTCCCCCTTTATTCCCCCCCACCTCCCCCATCTCCTGCCTTCACCCCCCTCTTCTTCCCCCCATCTCATTCCTTCCCCCCATCTCCTTCCTCCCTGCCTCCTTCACACCCTCTCCTTCCTTCCACCCCTCCTTCCCTCCAACCCTCTCCTTCTTCTCCTATCTCCTTCCTTCCGCCCCCCCCCCCTCCTTCCTTCCCCCCCTTCTTCCCCCCTCCTTCCTCACAACTCCTTGCCCCCCTCCTCCCCCCATCTCCTTCCCCCTTCCTTCCACGCCTCCTTCCCCCTATCTACTTCCCCCTTCCTTCTCCCCCTGTCCTTCCCCCCTCTCCTTCCTCCCCCCACTCTCCTTCCTTCCCCCTCTCCTTTCTTCTCCCCTCCTAACTTTCCCCTCTCCTTTCTTCCCCCTACCTTCCCCCTCTCCTACCTTTCCCCTTTATTCCCCCCTTCTTCCCCCTCTCCTTCCCACTTTATTCCCCCTCCTTTCCCCCCTCCTTCCCCCATCTCCTTCCTTACCCCTTCCTTCCCCCTTCCCCTTCCTCCTTCCCGTCCATCTCCTCCTTCCACCTTCCTTCCCCCTTCTTCCGCCCCCTTACCTTCTCCCAACACCTTCCTTCCCCCTTCCCCTCCATCTCCTCCTTCCACCTTCCTTCCCCCTTCCTTCCCCCCCCTCCTTCCCCCATTTCCTTCCTTCCCCCTTCCTTCCCCCCTTCCTTCCCCTCCTTCCCCCCTCTCCTTCCGCCAATCTCCTTCCTTCCAACTACATTCCCCCCTCTCTTTCCCCCTCTCCTTCCCCCTCTCCTTCCCCCTTCCCCATCTCCTTCCTTTCACATCTCCTTCCTTCCCCCTTCCTTCCTCCCCTCTCCTTCCCCCCCTCCTTCCCCCATATCCTTCCTTCCTGCTTCCATCCCCCTCTCCTTCCCCCGATCTCCTTCCTTCCTCTTTCCCTCCCCCCTCTCTGCCCCCCATCTCCTTCCTCCCCATTTCTTCCCCCCTCTCCTTCCCCTCTCTCCTTCCCCCCATCTCCTTCCTCCCTGCCTCCTTCACGCCCTCTCCTTCCTTCCACCCCACCTTCCCTCCCACCCTCTCCTTCTTCTCCCATCTCCTTCCTTCCGCCCCCCTCCTTCCTTCCCCCCCTACTTCCCCCCTCCTTCCCCACATCTCCTTGCCCCCCTCCTCCCCCATCTCCTTCCCCCTTCCTTCCACGCCTCCTTCCCCCTATCTACTTCCCCCTTCCTTCTCCCCTGTCCTTCCCCCCTCTCCTTCCTCCCACCACTCTCCTTCCTTCCCCCTCTCCTTTCTTCTCCCCTCCTAACTTCCCCGCCTCCTTTCTTCCCCCTTCCTTCCCCCCTCCTTCCTTCCCCCTTTATTCCCCCCTCCTTCCCCCGCTCCTTCCCACCATCTCATTCCTTCTCCCCATCTCCTTCTCCCCCCTCCTTCTACCCATCTCCTTCCTTCCCCCCTCATTCCCCCATCTCCGATCTTCCCCCTTCCTTCCCCCTCTCCATCCTTCCCCCTTCCTTCCCCCTTCCTTCCACCCCTCGCCTTTCCCCCATCTCCTTCCTTCCCCCATCTCCTTCCTCTGCCCCTCCTTCGCCCCCTCTCCTTCCTTCCACCCCTCTTTCCCTCCCACCCTCTCCTTCTTCTCCCCTCTCCTTCCTTCCGCCCCCCTCCTTCCTTCCCCCTACATAGTCACTCCTTCCCCCATCTCCTTCATTCCCCCTCTCTCCTTCCCCCCTCGTTCCCCCCTTTGCCCCATCTCCTTCCTTCCCCCATCTCCTTCCTTCCACCCATCTCCTTCCTCGCCTCCTTCCCCCGTTCCTCCCCGTCTCCTTCTTTCCCCCCATGTCCTTGCCCCCACCTCCCCCCATCTCCTTCCCCTTCCTTCCACCCCTCCTTCCCCCATCTACTTCCCCCTTCCTTCTCCCCCTGTTCTTCCCCTCTCCTTCCCCCCACTCTCCTTCCTTACCCCTCTCCTTCTTCTCCCCTCCTACCTTCCCCCTCCTTTCTTCCCCCTTCCTTCCCCCTCTCCTGCCTTCCCCCTTTATTCCTCCTCCTACCCCCTCTCCTTCCCACCATCTCCTTCCTCCCCCCTCCTTCACCCCCATCTCCTTCCTTCTCCCATCTCCTTCCTTCCCCCCTCATTCCCCCATCTCCTTTCTTTCCCCTTCCTTCCCCCCTTCTTCACCCCTTCGCCTTCCCCCATCTCCTGCCTTCACCCCCCTCTCCTTCCCCCATCTCCTTCCTTCCCCCCTCCTTCACCCGCTTCTTCCTTCTCCCCATCTCCTTCCTTCCCCCCTCTCCTTCCTTCCACCTTCCTTCCCCATTCTTCCGCCCCTCTCCTTCCCCCATCTCCTCCTTCCACCTTCCTTCCCCCTTCCTTCCCCCTCTCCTTCCCCCATTTCCTTCCTTCCCCCTTCCTTCCTCCCCTTTCTTCCCCTTCCTTCCCCCTCTCCTCCCCCCAATCTCCTTCCTTCCAACTACCTTCCCCCCTCTCTTTCCCCTCTCCTTCCCCCTCTCCTTCCCCTTCCCCATCTCCTTCCTTTCACATCTCCTTCCTTCCCCCTTCCTTCCTCGCCTCTCCTTCCCCCCCTCCTTCCCCCATATCTTTCCTTCCTGCTTCCATCCCCCTCTCCTTCCCCCGATCTCCTTCCTTCCTCTTCCCTCCCCCCTCTCTGCCCCCCATCTCCTTCCTCCCCATTTCTTCCCCCCTCTCCTTCCCCTCTCTCCTTCCCCCCATCTCCTTCCTCCCTGCCTCCTTCACGCCCTCTCCTTCCTTCCACCCCACCTTCCCTCCCACCCTCTCCTTCTTCTCCCATCTCCTTCCTTCAGCCCCCCTCCTTCCTTCCCCCCCTACTTCCCCCCTCCTTCCCCACATCTCCTTGCCCCCCTCCTCCCCATCTCCTTCCCCCTTCCTTCCACGCCTCCTTCCCCCTATCTACTTCCCCCTTCCTTCTCCCCTGTCCTTCCCCCCTCTCCTTCCTCACCCCACTCTCCTTCCTTCCCCTCTCCTTTCTTCTCCCCTCCTAACTTCCCGCCTCCTTTCTTCCCCCTTCCTTCCCCCCTCCTTCCTTCCCCCTTTATTCCCCCCTCCTTCCCCCGCTCCTTCCCACCATCTCATTCCTTCTCCCCATCTCCTTCCTCCCCCTCCTTCTACCCATCTCCTTCCTTCCCCCCTCATTCCCCCATCTCCGATCTTCCCCTTCCTTCCCCCTCTCCATCCTTCCCCCTTCCTTCCCCCTTCCTTCCACCCCTCGCCTTTCCCCCATCTCCTTCCTTCCCCATCTCCTTCCTCTCCCCCTCCTTCGCCCCTCTCCTTCCTTCCACCCCTCTTTCCTCCCACCCTCTCCTTCTTCTCCCTCTCCTTCCTTCCGCCCCCCTCCTTCCTTCCCCCTACATAGTCACTCCTTCCCCATCTCCTCCATTCCCCCTCTCTCCTTCCCCCCTCGTTCCCCCTTTGCCCCATCTCCTTCCTTCCCCCATCTCCTTCCTTCCACCCATCTCCTTCCTCGCCTCCTTCCCCGTTCCTCCCCGTCTCCTTCTTTCCCCCATGTCCTTGCCCCCACCTCCCCCCATCTCCTTCCCCCTTCCTTCCACCCCTCCTACCCCCATCTACTTCCACCTTCCTTCTCCCCCTGTCCTTCCCCCTCTCCTTCCCCCCACTCTCCTTCCTTACCTCTCTCCTTTCTTCTCCCCTCCTACCTTCCCCTCCTTTCTTCCCCTTCCTTCCCCCTCTCCTGCCTTCCCCCTTTATTCCTCCTCCTACCCCCCTCTCCTTCCCACCATCTCCTTCCTCCCCCCTCCTTCACCCCCATCTCCTTCCTTCTCCCCATCTCCTTCCTTCCCCCTCATTCCCCCATCTCCTTTCTTTCCCCTTCCTTCCCCCCTTCTTCCACCCCTCGTCTTCCCCCCATCTCCTTCCTTCCCCCTATCTCCTTCCTCTCCCCCTCCTTCACCCCCTCTCCTTCCTTCCAACCCTCCTTCCCTCCCACCCTCTCCTTCTTCTCCCCTCTCCTTCCTTCTGCCCCCCCTCCTTCCTTCCCCCCTACTTCCCCCCTCCTTCCCCCATCTCCTTCATTCCCCTCTCTCCTTCCCCCTCATTCCTCCCCTTGCCCCCTCTCCTTCCTTCCCCATCTCCGTCCTTCCACCCATCTCCTTTCTCCCCTCCTTGCCCCCCCTTCCTCCCCATCTCCTTCCTTCCCCATCTCCTTCCCCCCTCCATCCCCCCTCTCCTTCTGCCATCTCCTGCCTTCCCCCCCCCTTCCCCCGATCTCCTTCCTTCCCCCCATCTCCTTCCTCCTCCTCCTTCAACTCCCTCTCCTTTTTTCTCCCCATCTCCTTCCTCCCCCAATCTCCTTCCTTCCCCCCTCTCCTTCCCCAACTCCTTCCTTCCCCCTTCCTTCCCCCTTCCTTCCACTCTCTCCTTCCCCAATCTCCTTCCTTCCCCCTTCCTTCCCCCCTCTTCTTCCCCATCTCCTTCCTCCCCCCTTCCTTCCCCCTTCCTTCCACCCTCTCATTTCCCATCTCTCCTTCCCCCTCTCTTTCCTCCCTGTCTCCTTCCCCCTTCCTTCTTCCCCTCTCCTTCACCCCCTCTCCTTCCCCCTTCCTTCCCCCCTCAATCCCCCCTCTCCTTCCCCCATCTTCTGCCTTCCACCCCTCCTTCACCCCCTTCTTCCTTCCACCTTCCTTCCCCCTCCTCCATCCCCCCATCTCCTTCCTTCCACCTTCCTTCCCCCTTCCCGTCCATCTCCTCCTTCCACCTTCCTTCCCCTTCTTCCGCCCCCTCTTCTTCCCCCGCATCTCCTTCCTTCCCCCTTCCCCTCCATCTCCTCCTTCCACCTTCCTTTCCACTTCCTTTCCCCCTCTCCTTTTTTTTTTTTTTTCCCTTTTTTTTTTTTTTCCCTTTTTTTTCTTTTTTTTCTCTTTTCTTTTTTTTCTTCCTTTTTTTTTCTCCTTTTTTTTTTCTTTTTTCCTTTTTCCCTTTTTCTTTTTTTCCTTCTTTTTTTTTTTCCTTCCTTTTTTTTTCCTTTTCTTCCCTTCTTTTCCTTCCGTCCTTCCTTCCCCTTCCTTCCCCGCCTCCTTCCCCTTCCTTCCCCTCTCCTTCCCCCAATCTCCTTCCTTCC
This sequence comes from Chiloscyllium punctatum, assembly GCF_047496795.1. Classification (NCBI taxonomy): domain Eukaryota; kingdom Metazoa; phylum Chordata; class Chondrichthyes; order Orectolobiformes; family Hemiscylliidae; genus Chiloscyllium; species Chiloscyllium punctatum. Next base: position 74,602,341 of record NC_092768.1, read on the forward strand.
AACTTCCTTCCCCCCTCTCTTTCCCCCTCTCCTTCCCCCTCTCCTTCCCCCCTTCCCCCATGTCCTTCCTTTCACATCTCCTTCTTCCCCCTTCCTTCCTCCCCTCTCCTTCCCCATTCCTTCCCCCCATCTCCTTCCTTCCCCCTTCCTTCCCCCCTCCGCCCCCTCTCCTTCCCCCGATCTCCTTCCTTCCTCTTTCCTCCCCCCTCTCTTCCCCCCCATCTCCTTCCTCCCCATTTCTTTCCCCCTCTCCTTCCACCCCTCTCCTTCCTTCCCCATCTCCTTCCTTCCCCCTCCTCCCCCGTCTCCTTCCTCCCCATCTCCTTCCTACCCCCATCTCCTTCCCTCCATCTCCATCCCCCATCTCCTTCCTTCCCCCCTCCTTCCACCCACTTCGTTCCCCCTTCCTTCCCCTCTCCTTCCCTCTCTCCTTCACCCCATCTCCTTCCTTCCGCCCCCCTTCCCCCACTCTCCTTCCCCACTCTCCTACCCCACTCTCCTTCCTTCCCCTTCCTGCCCCCTTCTTCCCCCTCCTTCCCCCCTCCTTCCCTCCAATCTCCTTCCTTCCCCCCTTTCCTTACCCGTCCTTCCTTCCCCCTTCCTTCCCCCCTCTCCTTCCCCCATCTCCTTCCTTCCCCCTTCCTTCCCCCTTCTTCCCCCCTCCTTCCCCCCTCCTTCTCTCCAATCTCCTTCCTTCCCCCTTTCCTTACCCGTCCTTCCTTCCCCCTTCCTTCCCCCTTCCTTCCCTTCCTTCCCCCCCTCCTTCCCCAATCTCCTTCCATCCCCCTTCCTTCCCCCCCTTTCCCCTCTCCTTCCACTTTCCCCATCTCCTTCCTTTCACATTTCCTTCCTTCCCCCTTCCTTCCTCCCCTCTCCTTCCCCCTCCTTCCCCATCTCCTTCCTTCCCCCTTCCTTCCCCCTCTCCTCCCCCCTCTCCTTCCCCCATCTCCTTCCTCCCCCCTTTCTTCCCCCCTCTCCTTCCACTCCTCTCCTTCCTCCCCCTCTCCTTCCTCCCCATCTCCTTCCGACCCCCATCTCCTTCCCACCATGTCCTTCCCCATCTCCTTCCTTCCCCCCTCCTTCCACCCCCTTCCTTCCCCCTTCCTTCCCCCCTCTCCTTCCCCCCTCTCCTTCACCCCATCTCCTTCCTTCCCCCCTCCTTCCCAACTCTCCTTCCCCCACTCTGCTTCCCCTCTCTCCTTCCACCCCTCTCCTCCTTCCCCATCTCCTTCCTTCAACCTCCTCCCCCTCTCCTTCCTCCCCATCTCCTTCCTACCCCCATCTCCTTCCCTCCATATCCTTCCCCCATCTCCTTCCTTCCCCCCTCCTTCCACCCCCTTCCTTCCCCCTCCCTTCCCCCCTCTCCTTCCCCCCTCTCCTTCACCACATCTCCTTCTTTCCCCCCTCCTTCCCCCACTCTCCTTCCCCCACTCTCCTACCCCCACTCTCCTTCCCCCCACTCCTTCCTTCCCCCTTCCTGCCCTCTTCTTCCCCCCTCCTTCTCACCCTCCTTCCCTCTCTTCTCCTTCCTTATCCCCTTTCCTGCCCGTCCTTCCTTCGACCCTCTCCTTCACCCCATCTCCTTCTTTCCCCCTCCTTCCCCCACTCTTCTTCCCCACTCTGCTTCCCCTCTCTCCTTCCCCTCTCTCCTTCCTTCCACCCTCCCTCCCCCTTCTTCCCTCCCATCTCCTTCCTTCCCCCTTCCTTCCCCATTCCTTCCCCCGCTCTCCTTCCTTCCCCCTTCCTTACCCACTCCTTCCCCCACTCTCCTTCATTCCCCCTTCCTACCCCCCACCCCGGCCTCCCCCTTCCTTCCCCCATCCTTCCCTCTTCCCCCATCTCCTTCCTTCCCCAGTCTCCTTCCTCCCCCCCCGCCTCTCCTTCCCCCCTCCTTCCTTCCTCCCTCCTTCCTCCACCCTTCTTCCCCCTCTCCTTCCCCCTCTCCTTCCTTTCCCCACTCTTTCCTTCCCTCCCCTCTCCTTCACCCCCTCTCCTTGTGCCCCCTCCTTCCCCCTTTCCTTCCTTCCCCCCCTCTCTCCTTCTTTCCCCCCTCTCCTTCCTTCCCCCTCTCCTTCCTTCCCCATCTCCTTCCTTCCCCCATCTCCTTCCTTCCCCATCTCCGACCTTCCCCCTTCCTTCCCCCCTCCTTCCCCCCCCTCCTTCATTCCCCCTTCCTCCCCCCACCTGCCCCCACTCCTTCCCCCCTTCATTCCCCAATCCTTCCCCCTTCCCCATCTCTTTCCTTCCCCGTCTCCTTCCTCCTCCCCTCTGCTTCCCCCCTCCTTCCTTCCCTCCCTCCTTCCTCCCCTTCCTCACCCTCTCCTTCCCCTCTCCTTCTTTTCCCCCCTCCTTCCTTCCCTCCCCTCTCCTTCACCTCCTCTCCTTCCACCCCTCTCCTTCCTTCCCCCATCTCCTGCTTCCCCCCTCCTTTACCCACTTCTTCCTTCTCCCCATCTCCTTCCTTCCCCCATTTCCTTCCTTCCCCCTTCTTCCCCCTCTCCTTTCCCCATCTCCTTCCTTCTCCCTTCCTTCCCCCACTCTCCTTCATTCCCCCTTCCTACCCCTCCCCGCCTCCCTCCTTCCTTCCCCCTTCCTTCCCCCATCCATCCCCCTTCCTCCATCTCCTACCTTCCCCGGTCTCCTTCCTCCCCCCCCTCTCCTTCCCCCCCCCTTCCCCCACTCTCCTTCCCCCACTCTCCTACCCCACTCTCCTTCCTTCCCCTTCCTGCCCCCTTCTTCCCCCCTCCTTCCCCCCTCCTTCCCTCCAATCTCCTTCCTTCCCCCCTTTCCTTACCCGTCCTTCCTTCCCCTTCCTTCCCCCCTCTCCTTCCCCCATCTCCTTCCTTCCCCCTTCCTTCCCCCTTCTTCCCCCCTCCTTCCCCCCTCCTTCTCTCCAATCTCCTTCCTTCCCCCTTCCTTACCCGTCCTTCCTTCCCCCTTCCTTCCCCCTTCCTTCCCCTTCCTTCCCCCCCTCCTTCCCCAATCTCCTTCCATCCCCCTTCCTTCCCCCCTTTCCCCCTCTCCTTCCACTTTCCCCATCTCCTTCCTTTCACATTTCCTTCCTTCCCCCTTCCTTCCTCCCCTCTCCTTCCCCCTCCTTCCCATCTCCTTCCTTCCCCTTCCTTCCCCCTCTCCTCCCCCCTCTCCTTCCCCCATCTCCTTCCTCCCCCCTTTCTTCCCCCCTCTCCTTCCACTCCTCTCCTTCCTCCCCCTCTCCTTCCTCCCCATCTCCTTCCGACCCCCATCTCCTTCCCACCATGTCCTTCCCCCATCTCCTTCCTTCCCCCCTCCTTCCACCCCCTTCCTTCCCCCTTCCTTCCCCCCTCTCCTTCCCCCCTCTCCTTCACCCCATCTCCTTCCTTCCCCCCTCCTTCCCAACTCTCCTTCCCCACTCTGCTCCCTCTCTCCTTCCACCCCTCTCCTCCTTCCCATCTCCTTCCTTCAACCTCCTCCCCCTCTCCTTCCTCCCATCTCCTTCTACCCCCATCTCCTTCCTCCATATCCTTCCCGCCATCTCCTTCCTTCCCCCCTCCTTCCACCCCTTCCTTCCCCCTCCCTTCCCCCCTCTCCTTCCCCCCTCTCCTTCACCACATCTCCTTCTTTCCCCCCTCCTTCCCCCACTCTCCTTCCCCCACTCTCCTACCCCCACTCTCCTTCCCCCCACTCCTTCCTTCCCCCTTCCTGCCCTCTTCTTCCCCCCTCCTTCTCACCCTCCTTCCTCTCTTCTCCTTCCTTATCCCTTTCCTGCCCCGTCCTTCCTTCGACCCTCTCCTTCACCCCATCTCCTTCTTTCCCCCTCCTTCCCCCACTCTTCTTCCCCCACTCTGCTTCCCTCTCTCCTTCCTTCCACCCTCCCTCCCCCCTTCTTCCCTCCATCTCCTTCCTTCCCCTTCCTTCCCCATTCCTTCCCCCGCTCTCCTTCCTTCCCCCTTCCTTACCCACTCCTTCCCCCACTCTCCTTCATTCCCCCTTCCTACCCCCCACCCCGGCCTCCCCCTTCCTTCCCCATCCTTCCCTCTTCCCCCATCTCCTTCCTTCCCCAGTCTCCTTCCTCCCCCCCGCCTCTCCTTCCCCCCTCCTTCCTTCCCTCCCTCCTTCCTCCACCCTTCTTCCCCCTCTCCTTCCCCCTCTCCTTCCTTTCCCCACTCTTTCCTTCCCTCCCCTCTCCTTCACCCCCTCTCCTTGTGCCCCCTCCTTCCCCTTTCCTTCCTTCCCCCCACTCTCCTTCTTTCCCCCCTCTCCTTCCTTCCCCCTCTCCTTCCTTCCCATCTCCTTCCTTCCCCATCTCCTTCCTTCCCCATCTCCGACCTTCCCCCTTCCTTCCCCCCATCCCTTCCCCCCCCTCCTTCATTCCCCCTTCCTCCCCCCACCTGCCCCCACTCCTTCCCCCCTTCATTCCCCAATCCTTCCCCCCTTCCCCCATCTCTTTCCTTCCCCCGTCTCCTTCCTCCTCCCCTCTGCTTCCCCCTCCTTCCTTCCCTCCCTCCTTCCTCCCCCTTCTCACCCTCTCCTTCCCCCTCTCCTTCTTTTCCCCCCTCCTTCCTTCCTCCCCTCTCCTTTCACCTCCTCTCCTTCCACCCCTCTCCTTCCTTCCCCCATCTCCTGCCTTCCCCCCTCCTTTACCCACTTCTTCCTTCTCCCCATCTCCTTCCTTCCCCCATTTCCTTCCTTCCCCCTTCCTTCCCCCTCTCCTTTCCCCATCTCCTTCCTTCTCCCTTCCTTCCCCACTCTCCTTCATTCCCCCTTCCTACCCCTCCCCGCCTCCCTCCTTCCTTCCCCTTCCTTCCCCCATCCATCCCCCTTCCTCCATCTCCGACCTTCCCGGTCTCCTTCCTCCCCCCCCTCTCCTTCCCCCTCCTTCCTTCCCTCCTCCTTCCTCCACCCTTCTTCCCCCTCTCCTTCCCCCTTTTCCTTCCTTCCCCCCACTCTCCTTCCTTCCCCCCTCTCCTTCCTTCCCCCTCTCCTTCCTTCCCATCTCTTCCTTCCCCCATCTCCTTCCTTCCCCATCTCCGACCTTCCCCTTCCTTCCCCCCTCCTTCCCCCCCCTCCTTCATTCCCCCTTCCTCCCCCCAACCTGCCCCCACTCCTTCCCCCCTTCATTCCCCAATCCTTCCCCCTTCCCCCATCTCTTTCCTTCCCCCGTCTCCTTCCTCCTCCCCTCTGCTTCCCCCCTCCTTCCTTCCCTCCCTCCTTCCTCCCCCTTCCTCACCCTCTCCTTCCCCCTCTCCTTCTTTTCCCCCCTCCTTCCTTCCCTCCCCTCTCCTTCACCTCCTCTCCTTCCACCCCTCTCCTTCCTTCCCCCATCTCCTGCCTTCCCCCCTCCTTTACCACTTCTTCCTTCTCCCCATCTCCTTCCTTCCCCCATTTCCTTCCTTCCCCCTTCCTTCCCCCCTCTCCTTTCCCATCTCCTTCCTTCTCCTTCCTTCCCCCACTCTCCTTCATTCCCCCTTCCTACCCCTCCCCGCCTCCCTCCTTCCTTCCCCCTTCCTTCCCCCATCCATCCCCCTTCCTCCATCTCCTACCTTCCCCGGTCTCCTTCCTCCCCCCCCTCTCCTTCCCCCTCCTTCCTTCCCTCCCTCCTTCCTCCACCCTTCTTCCCCCTCTCCTTCCCCCTCTCCTTCCTTTCCCCATCTCCTGCCTTCCCCCCCCTCCTTTACCCACTTCTTCCTTCTCCCCATCTCCTTCCTTCCCCCATTTCCTTCCTTCCCCCTTCCTTCCCCCCTCTCCTTTCCCCATCTCCTTCCTTCCCCTTCCTTCCCCCCTCTCCTTCCTTCCCCATCTCCTTCCTTCCCCCATCTCCTTCCTTCCCATCTCCTTCCTTCCCCCTTCCTTCCCCCCTCTCCTTCCCCATCTCCTTCCTTCCCCCTTCCTTCCCCTCTCCTTCCCCATCTCTGACCTTCCCCCTTCCTTCCCCCCTCCTTTCCCCCTCTCCTTCCTTCCCCTTCCTCCCCCACCTGCCCCCACTCCTTCCCCCCTTCATTCCCCAATCCTTCCCCCTTCCCCCATCTCTTTCCTTCCCCCGTCTCCTTCCTCCTCCCCTCTGCTTCCCCCTCCTTCCTTTCCTCCCTCCTTCCTCCCCCTTCCTCACCCTCTCCTTCCCCCTCCTTCTTTTCCCCCCTCCTTCCTTCCCTCCCCTCTCCTTCCCTCTCCTTCCTTCCCCCATCTCCTGCCTTCCCCCCTCCTTTACCCACTTCTTCCTTCTCCCATCTCCTTCCTTCCCCCATTTCCTTTCTTCCCCCTTCCTTCCCCCTCCGACCTTCCCCCTCCTTTCTTCCCCTTCCTTCCCTCTCTCCTTCCTTCCCCCTTTATTCTCCCCTCCTTCCCCCTCTCCTTCCCCCATCTCCTGCCTTTACCCCACTCTCCTTCCCCCATCTCCTTCCTTCCCCCATCTCCTTCCTCTCCCCCTCCTTCCCCCATCTCCTTCCTTCCACCCCTCTTTCCCTCCCACCCTCTCCTTCTTCTCCCCTCTCCTTCCTTCCGCCCCCTCCATCCTTTCCCCCCTACTTAGCCCTCCTTCCCCATCTCCTTCATTCCCCCTCTCTCCTTCCCCCCCTCGTTCCCACCCTTTGCCCCCTCTTCTTCCTTCCCCATCTCCTTCCTTCCACCCATCTCCTTCATCGCCTCCTTCCCCCCTTCCTCCCCATCTCCTTCTTTCCCCCCATCTACTTGCCCCCCTCCTCCCCCATCTCCTTCCCCCTTCCTTCCACCCCTCCTTCCCCCATCTACTTCCCCCTTCCTTCTCCCCCTGTACTTCCCCCCTCTCCTTCCTCCCCCCAACTCTCCTTCCTTCCCCCTCTCCTTTCTTCTCCCCTCCTACCTTCCACCCCCTCCTTTCTTCCCCCTTCCTTCTCCCTCTCCTACCTTCCCCCTTTATGCCCCTCCTACCCCCCTCTCCTTCCCCCATCTCTTGCCATCGTCCCCCTCTCCTTCACCCCCATCTCCTTCCTCCTCCCCATCTCCTTTCTTCCCCCCTCATTCCCCATCTCCTTTCTTCCCCTCCTTCCCCCTCCATCCTTCCCCTTCCTTCCCCCTTCTTCACCCCTCGCCTTCCCCCCATCTCCTGCCTTCACCCCCTCTCCTTCCCCCATCTCCTTCCTTCCCCATCTCCTTCCTCTCCCCCTCCTTCACCATCTCTCCTTCCTTCCACCCCTCCTTCCCTCCCACCCTCTCCTTCTTCTCCCCTCTCCTTCCTTCTGCCCCACTCCTTCTTCCCCCCAACTTCCCCCTCCTTCCCCCATCTCCTTCATTCCCCTCTCTCCTTCCCCCCTCGTTCCCCACAGTGCCCCTCTCCTTCCATCCCCATCTCCTTCCTTCCACCCATCTCCTTCCTCCCCTCCTTCCCCCCTTCCTCCCCATCTCCTTCCTTCCCATCTCCTAGCCCCCCTCCTTCCCCATCTCCTTCCCCATTCCTTCCCCCTCCTTCCCACCTCTCTCCTCCCCCCTTCTTTACTCCCCCTCTCCTTCCCCCATCTCCTTCCTTCCCCCTCATATTCCTTCCCCTTCCTTCCCCCCTCCATCCCCCCTCTCCTTCTGCCCATCTCCTGCCTTCCCCCCCTCCTTCACCCCGATCTCCTTCCTTCCCCCATCTCCTTCCTCCCCCTCCTTCAACTCCTCTCCTTTTTTCTCCCCATCTCCTTCCTCCCCCAATCTCCTTCCTTCCCCCCTCTCCTGCCCCCATCTCCTTCCTTCCCCCCTCCTTCCCTGCCCCCCTCCTTCCTCCCCCCTGTTCTTCCTTCCCCCATCCTTCCTTCCCCCCCTCCTACACCCCATCTCCTTCCTGGCTCCCCCTTACACCTCCCTCTCCTTCCTTCTCCCCCTCTCTCCTTCCCCCTCCCCTTCTCCCCCATCTCCTTCATTCTGCCCCCTCTCCTTCCCCCCTGTCCTTCACCACCATCTCCTTCCTTTCCCCCTTCCCCCTCCTTTCCCCATCTCCTTCCTTCCCCTCTCTCCTCCCCCTTCCTTCCCCCTTCCTTCCCCCTCTCATTTCCCATCTCTCCTTCCCCCTCTCTTTCCTCCCTCTCTCCTTCCCCTTCCTTCCTCCCCTCTCCTTCACCCCCTCTCCTTCCCCCATCTCCTGCCTTCCCCCCCTCCTTTACCCACTTCTTCCTTCTCCCCATCTCCTTCCTTCCCCTTCCTTCCCCCCTCTCCTTTCCCCATCTCCTTCCTTCCCCCCTCCTTCCCCCCTCTTCTTCCCCCCTCCATCCCCCTCTCCTTCCCCATCTCCTGCCTTCCCCCCCTCCTTCACCAGCTTCTTCCTTCTCCCCATCTCCTTCCTTCCCCCCTCTCCTTCCTTCCACCTTCCTTCCCCATTCTTCCGCCCCCTCTCCTTCCCCCATCTCCTCCTTCCACCTTCCTTCCCCCTTCCTTCCCCCCTCTCCTCCCCCCAATCTCCTTCCTTCAACTTCCTTCCCCCCCTCTCTTTCCCCCTCTCCTTCCCCCTCTCCTTCCCCCCTTCCCATCTCCTTCCTTTCACATCTCCTTCCTTCCCCCTTCCTTCCCCCTCTCCTCCCCCCTCTCCTTCCCCCGATCTCCTTCCTTCCTCTTTCCTTCCCCCCCTCTCTGCCCCCCATCTCCTTCCTCCCCATTTCTTCCCCCTCTCCTTCCACCCTCTCCTTCCTTCCCCATCTCCTTTCTTCCCCCTCCTCCCCCTCTCCTTCCTCCCCATCTCCTTCCTACCACCATCTCCTTCCCTCCATCTCCATCCCCCATCTCCTTCCTTCCCCCCTCCTTCCACCCCCTTCCTTCCCCCTTCCTTCACCCCTCTCCTTCCCCCACTCTCCTTCCCCTGCTCCTTCCTTCCCCCTTCCTGCCCCCTTCTTCCCCCCTCCTTCCCACCCTCCTTCCTCCCATCTCCTTCCTCCCCCCTTTCCTTCCCCGTCCTTCCTTCCCCCCCTCTCCTTCACTCCGTCTTCTTCCTTCCCCCTCCTTCCCCCACTCTCCGTCCCCCACTCTGCTTCCCCTCTCTCCTTCCCCTTTCCTTCCTCCCACCCTCCTTCACCCCTCCTTCCATCCCATCTCCTTCCTTCCCCCTTTCCTTCCCCCATCTCCTTCCTTCCCCCCTCCTTTCACCCACTTTCCTTCCCCCTTCCTTCCCCCTCTCCTTCCCCTCTCTCCTTCATCCCATCTCCTTCCTTCCCCCCTCGTTCCCCCACTCTCCTACCCCCTCTCCTTCCTTCCCCCTTCCTGCTCCCTTCTTCCCCCCTCCTTCCCCCCTCCTTCCCTCCCATCTCCTTCCTTCCCCCCTTTCCTTCCCCCGTCCTTCCTTCCCCCTTCCTTCCCCCTTCCTTCCCCCCTCTCCTTCCCCCCATCTCCTTCCTTCCCCTTCCTTGCCCCATTCCTTCCCCTTCCTTCCCCCCCTCCTTCCTCCAAACTCCTTCCTTCCCCCTTCCTTCCCCCCTCTCCTTCCCCCATCTCCTTCCTTCCCCTTCCTTGCCCCATTCCTTCCCCTTCCTTCCCCCCCTCCTTCCTCCAATCTCCTTCCTTCCCCTTCCTTCCCCCCTCTCCTTCCCCCATCTCCTTCCTTCCCCTTCCTTGCCCCATTCCTTCCCCTTCCTTCCCCCCCTCCTTCCTCCAATCTCCTTCCTTCCCCCTTCTTCCCCCCTTCCTTCCCCCCTCTCCTTCCCCCATCTCCTTCCTTCCCCTTCCTTGCCCCATTCCTTCCCCTTCCTTCCCCCCCTCCTTCCTCCAATCTCCTTCCTTCCCCCTTCCTTCCTCCCCTCTCCTTCCCCCTCCTTCTCCCATCTCCTTCCTTCCCCCTTCCTTCCTCCCCTCTCCTTCCCCCCTCCTTCCCCCATCTCCTTCCTCCCCCCTTTCTTCCCCCCTCTCCTTCCACCCCTCTCCTTCCTTCTCCATCTCCTTCCTTCCCCTCCTCCCCCTCTCCTTCCTCCCCATCTCCTTCCTACCCCCATCTCCTTCCCTCCAATCCTTCCCCCATCTCCTTCCTTCCCCCCCTCCTTACACTCCTTCCTTCCCCCTTCCTTCCCCTTCTCCTTCCCCCCTCTCCTTCACCCCATCTCCCTCCTTCCCACCTCCTTCCCCCACTCTCCCTCCCCCACTCTCCTTCCCCCCTCTCCTTCCTTCCCCCTTCATTCCCCCTTCCTCCCCCCACCTGCCTCCCTCCTTCCTTCCCCCTTCCTTCCCCCATCCTTCCCCTTCCCCCATCTCCTTCCTTCCCCGGTCTCCTTCCTCCCCCCCTCTCCTTACCGCCTCCTTCCTTCCCTCCCTCCTTCCTCCCCCCTTCTTCCCCCTCTCCTTCCCCCTCTCCTTCCTTTCCCCCTCCTTCCTTCCCTCCCCTCTCCTTCACCCCCTCTCCTTGCGCCCCTCTCCTTCCCCCTCTCCTTTCTTCCCCCCACTCTCCTTCCTTCCCCCCTCTCCTTGCTTCCCCCCTCCCTCCTCACCCCGCTCCTTCCTTCCCCCCTCTCCTTCCTTCCCCCATCTCCTTCCTTCCCCCATCTCCATCCTTCCCAACCTCCTTCCTTCCCCCTTCCTTCCCCCCTCTCCTTCCCCCATCTCCTTCCTTCCCCCTTCCTTCCCCCCTCCTTCCCCCCTCCTTCCTTCCCCCTTCCTTCCCCCATCCTACCCCCCCTCTCCTTCATTCCCTCTTCTCCACCCCACCTGCCCCCCTCCTTCCTTCCCCCTTCATTCCCCCATCCTTCCCCCCTCCTTCCACCCCTCGCCTTCCCCATCTCCTGCCTTCACCCCCCTCTCCTTACCCCCATCTCCTTCCTTCCCCCATCTACTTCCTCCCCCTCCTTCATCCCCTCTCCTTCTTCCACCCCTCCTTCCCTCCCACCCTCTCCTTCTTCTCCCCTCTCCTTCCTTCCGCCCCCCTCCTTCCTTCCCCCCTACTTCCCCCTCCTTCCCCGCATCTCCTTCATTCCCCCTCTCTCCTTCCCCCCTCGTTCCCCCTTTGCCCCCTCTCCTTCCTTCCACCCATCTCCTTCCTCCCCTCCTTCCCCTCTCCTCCCCCATCTCCTTCCCTCTTCCTTCCACCCCTCCTTCCCCCATCTACTTCCCCCTTCCTTCTCCCCCCGTCCTTCCCCCCTCTCCTTCCTCCCCCCCACTCTCCTTCCTTCCCACTCTCCTTTCTTCTCCCCTCCTAACTTCCCCCCCTCCTTTCTTCCCCCTTCCTTCCCCCTCTCCTACCTTCCCCCTTTATTCCCCCTCCTTCCCCCTCTCCTTCCCACCATCTCCTGCCTTCGCCCCCCTCTACTTCCTCCCCCCTCATTCCCCCATCTCCTTTCTTCCACCTTCCTTCCCCCCTCCATCCTTCCCCCTTCCTTCCCCCTCCTTCGCCATCTCCTTTCTTCCCCCTTCCTTCCACTCCATCCTTCCCCCTTCCTTCCCCCCCTCCTTCCACCCCTCGCCTTCCCCCATCTCCTCCCTTCCCCCATCTCCTTCCTTCCCCATCTCCTTCCTTCCCCTTCCTTCCCCCCCTCCTTCTCCATCTCCTTTCTTCCCACTTCCTTCCCCTCTCCTTCCCCCCTCTCTTCCCCCCTCTCCTTCCTTCCCCCACTCTCCTTCCTTCCCCCTCTCCTTTCTTCCCCCCTCCTACCTTCCCCCCTCCTTTCTTCCCCATTCCTTCCCTCTCTCCTTCCTTCCCCCTTTATTCCCCCCCACCTTCCCCCCTCTCCTTCCCACCATCTCCTTCCTTCCCCATCTCCTTCCTTCCCCCCTCCTTCCCCATCTCGTTTCTTCCCCCTTCCGTCCCCACTCCATCCTTCCCCCTTCCTTCCCCCTCCTTCCTCCCCTCGCCTTCCCCCATCTCCTGCCTTCACCCCCCTCTTCTTCCCCCATCTCATTCCTTCCCCCCATCTCCTTCCTCCCTGCCTCCTTCGCCCCCTCTCCTTCCTTCCACCCCACCTTCCCTCCCACCCTCTCCTTCTTCCCCCATCTCTTTCCTTCCCCCATCTCCTTCCTTCCCCCCCTCCTTCCCCATCTCCTTTCTTCCCCCTTCCTTCCCCCTCTCCTTCCTTCTCCCTTCCTTCCCCCCCTCCTTCCCCCTCTCCTTCCCCCCTCTCCCCCCCTCTCCTTCATTCCCCCCACTCTCCTTCCCTCCCCCTCTCCTTTCTTCCCCCCTCCTACCTTCCCCACTCCTTTCTTCCCCCTTCCTTCCCTCTCTCATTCCTTCCCCCTTTATTCCCCCCCCACCTTCCCCCCTCTCCTTCCCCGATCTCCTGCCTTCACCCCCCTCTTCTTCCCCATCTCATTCATTCCCCCCATCTCCTTCCTCCCTGCCTCCTTCGCCCCCTCTCCTTCCTTCCACCCCACCTTCCCTCCCACCCTCTCCTTCTTCTCCCATCTCCTTCCTTCCGCCCCCCTCCTTCCTTCCCCCCCTACTTCCCCCCTCCTTCCCCACATCTCCTTGCCCCCCTCCTTCCCCATCTCCTTCCCTCTTCCTTCCACGCCTCCTTTCCCCTATCTACTTCCCCCTTCCTTCTCCCCCTGTCCTTCTCCCCCTCTCCTTCCTCCCCCCACTCTCCTTCCTTCCCCCTCTCCTTTCTTCTCCCCTCCTAACTTCCCCCCCTCCTTTCTTCCCCCTTCCTTCCCCCTCTCCTACCTTCCCCCTTTATTCCCCCCTCCTTCCCCCTCTCCTTCCCACCATCTCCTGCCTTCGCCCCCCTCTACTTCCTCCCCCCTCATTCCCCCATCTCCTTTCTTCCACCTTCCTTCCCCCCTCCATCCTTCTCCCTTCCTTCCCCCTCCTTCGCCATCTCCTTTCTTCCCCCTTCCTTCCCCCTCCATCCTTCCCCCTTGCTTCCCCCCTCCTTCCACCCCTCGCCTTCCCCCCATCTCCTCCCTTCCCCCATCTCCTTCCTCTCCCCCTCCTTCACCCCCTCTCCTTCCTTCCACCCCTCCTTCCCTCCCACCCTCTCCTTCTTCTCCCCTCTCCTTCCTTCTGCCCCCCCTCCTTCCTCCCCCCTCCTTCCCCCCATCTCCTTCATTCCCCCTCTCTCCTCCCCCCCCCACTTCCCTCCTCCTTGCCCCCTCTCCTTCCTTCCCCCATCTCCTACCTTCCACCCATCTCCTTCCTCCCCTCCTTCCCCTTCCTCCCCATCTACTTCCTTCCCCCCTCTCCTTCCCACCTCTCTCCTTCCCCCTTCCTTACTCCCCCCTCTCCTTCCCCCAATTCCTTCCTTCCTTCCCCCTCACATTCCTTCCCCCTTCCTTCCCCCCTCCATCCCCCTCTCCTTCTTTCCCCCATCTCCTTCCTCCCCTCCTTCAACTCCCTCTCCTTTCTTCTCCCCATCTCCTTCCTTCCCCCATCTCCTTCCTTCCCCTTCCTTCGCCCCTCTCCTTCCCCCATCTCCTTCCTTCCCAATTCCTTACCCCCTCTCCATCCCCCATCTCCTTCCTTCCCCCTTCCTTCACCCCCTCTCCATCCCCCATCTCCTTCCTTCCCCCTTCCTTCACCCCCTCTCCTTCCCCCATCTCCTTCCTTCCCCCTTGCTCCCCCCTCTACTTCCTTCCCTCTTCCTTCCCCCCTCTCCTTCCCCCATCTCCTTCCTTGCCCCCTCCTTCCCTGCCCCCCTCCTTCCTCCCCCCGTTTTTCCTTCCCCATCCTTCCTTCCCCCCTACACCCCATCTCCTTCCTAGCTCCCCCTTACACCCCCTCTCCTTCCTTCTCCCCCTCACTCCTTCCCCCCTCCCCTTCTCCCCATCTCATTCATTCTGCACCTCTCCTTCCCCCCTCTCCATCACCCGCCATCTCCTTCCTTCCCCCCCTTCCCCCTCCTTCCCCCATCACCTTCCTTCCCCCTATCACCTTCCTTCCCCCCTCTCCTCCCACCTTCCTTCCCCCTTCCTTCCTTCCCCATCTTCCACCATATCTCCTTCCCCCTCTCTTTCCTCCCTCTCTCCTTCCCCTTCCTTCCTCCCCGCTCCTTCACCCCCTTTCCTTCCCCCCTCCTTCCTCCCTCCTTCTCGCCATCTCCTTCCTTCCCCCTTCCTTCTCCCTCTCCTTCCGTCCTCCTTCCTCCCCCCTTCCCCCTCTCCTTCCCCCATCTCCTGCCTTCGCACACTCTCCTTCCCCGCCATCTCCTTCCTCCCCCCTCCTTCACCCATCTCCTTCCGTCCCCCCACCTCCTTCCTTCCCCCTTCCTTACCCCCTCCTTCCTTCCCCCTTCCTTCCCCTCTCCTTCCCCCATCTCTTGCCTTCCCCCTCCTTCCCCCTCTCCTTCCTTCCCCCATCTCCTTCCTCCCCCCTTCCTTACCCTCTCCTTCCTTCCCCTCTCCTTCCCTCATCTCTTGCCTTCCCCCTCCTTCCCCCATCTCCTTCCTTCCCCCTTCCTTACCCTCTCCTTCCTTCCCCCTTCCTTCCCCTCTCCTTCCTTCCCCCTTCCTTCCCTCCTCCTTCCTTCCCCCTTCCTTCCCCCCTCCTTCCTTCCCCCTTCCTTCCTCCCCCGTCATTCCTTCCCCCCCTCCTTCCCCCCTCCTTGCCCCTATCTGCTTCCTTCCCCCTATCCTTTCCCCCTCTCTCCTTCCCCCTTCCTTCCCCCTCTCCTTCCCCCATCTTCTTCGTTCCCCCTCTCCTTCCTTCCCCCCACTCCTTCACTCCCCTCTCCTTCCTTTCCCCCATCACCTTCCTTCTCCCCATCTCCTTCCTTCCCCCTTCCCTACCCCTCTCCTTTCCCCTCTCTCCCCCCTCTCTCCCTTTCCCCCTCTCTCCTTCCCCCTTCCATCCCCCCTCTCCTTCCCCCCTCTCTCCTTCCCCTCTCCTTCCTCCCTCTCTGTCCCCCTTCCTGCCCGCTCTCCTTTCCCCCACTCTCCTTCCACCTTCCACCCTCCCATCCCCTTCCCCTCTCTCTCTCTCCCCCTTCCTTCCCCCCTTCCCCCTTCCTTCCCACCCCTCCTTCCCTCTGCCTTCTCGCCTCCTTCCCTCCCCATCTCCTTCCCCCTTCCTTCCCCCCCTTCCCCATCTCCTTCCCCCCATCTCCATCCCCCCTGTCATTCCCCCTTTTCTCCTTTCCCCCCTCTCATTCCCCCTTATCTCCTTCTCCCCCTCTCCTTCCCCCTATCTCCTTCCCCCTTCCTTCTGCCCATCTCCTTTCCCCCTTCCTTCCCCCTTCCCCTATCTCCTTCCCCCCTTTCCTCCCCACATATCTGCTTCCCCTTCCTTCCCCCCTCCTTCCCCCATCTCCTTCCACCCCACTCCTTCCCCCCATCTACTTCCCCCTTCCTTCCCGCCTCTCCTTCCACCATCTCCTTTTCGCTTCCTTTCCCCCATCTTCTTCCCCCTTCCTTCCCCCAATATCCTTCCCCCTTCCTTCCCCATCTCCTTCCCCCTTCCTTCCCCCTCCTTCCCCCTCCTTCCCCCATCTCCTTCCCCCTTCCTTCCCCCCTCCTTCCCCCATCGCCTTCCCCCATCTCCTTCCCCCCATCTCCTCCCCCCAATCTTCTTCTGCCCCATCTCCTTCACCCTTCCTTCCCCCTCTCCTTCCCCCTATTTCCTTCCTCCCTCTCCTTCCCCCTTATCTCCTTCCTCCCCTCTCCTTCCCCCTTCCTTCCCCCTTCCCCTATCTCCTTGCCGCCTCCTTCCCCCCTTATCTCCTTCCCCCTTCCTTGCCCCCTTCCCCATCTCCTTCCCCCATCTCCTTCCCCCTTCCTTCCCCCCTCCTTCCCCCATCTCCTTCCCCCCATCTCCTTCCCCCTTCCTCCCCCATCTCCTTCCATCTTCCTTCCCCCATCTCCTTCCCCTCTCCTTCTTCCCCATCTCCTTCCCCCTATCTCCTCCCCCCATCTCCTTCCCCCTTCCTTCACCCCTCTCCTTCCCCCTATCTCCTTCCCCCTTCCTTCCCCCCATCTCCTTCCCCCTTCCTTCCCCCATCTCCTTCCTCCAACTCCTTCCCCCTTCCTTCCCCCATCTCCTTCCCTCTTCCTCCCCCATCTCCTTCCCCCTTCCTTCTCCCCATCTCCTTCCCCCTTCTTTCCCCCTCTCTCCTTCTCCCCTCTCTCCTTCCTTTTCTTTCCACCCCTCCTTCTCCCGTCTCTCCTTCCCCCACTCCTCCCCCTCTCCTTCTCCCTTCCTTACCCCCTCTCCTTCTCCCCTCTCTCCTCCCACTTCCTTACCCCCTCTCCTTCTCCCCTCTCTCCTCCCACTTCCTTCCCCGCTCTCCTTCTGTCCTCTCTTCTGCCCCCTGCTTTCCCTCCCCTCTATCCTTCCCCCTCTCTCCTCCCCCTTCCTTTCACCCTCTCCTTCTCTCCCCTTTCCCCCTTTCGTTCTCTACTCTCTCATTCCCCCTTCCTTCCCCTCTCTCCTTCTCCCCTGTCTCCTTTCCCCTTCCTTTGCCCCCCCCCTCCTTCTCCCCTCTCTCCTTCACCAGTTCTTCCTCTCTGTCCTTTCTCTCTCTCTCCTTCCCACCTCTCTATTTCTCCACCTCTCCTTCCCACTTCCTTCCCCTCTCTCCTTCCCCCTTCCTTCACCCCTCTCCTTCTCCCCTGTGTCCTTTCCCCTTCCTTCGCCCCCCCTTCTCCTTTCTCTCGTTGCCCCTCTCCTTCCCCTCTCTCCTTCTCCCCTCTCTCCTTCTCCCCTATCTCCTTCTCCCCTCTCTCCTTCGCCGGTTCTTTCCCTCTGTCCTTTCTCTCTCTCTCCTTCCCACCTCTCTCTCTTTCTCCACTGCTCCTTCCCCCTTCCTTCCCCTCTCTCCTACCCCCTTCCTTTACCCCCTCCTTCTCCCCTCTCTCCTTCTCCCTTCCTTACCCCCTCTCCTTCTCCCCTCTCTCCTCCCACTTCCTTCCCCGCTCTCCTTCTGTCCTCTCTTCTGCCCCCTGCTTTCCCTCCCCTCTATCCTTCCCCCTCTCTCCTCCCCCTTCCTTTCACCCTCTCCTTCTCCCCCCTTTCCCCCTTTCGTTCTCTACTCTCTCATTCCCCCTTTCTTCCCCTCTCTCCTTCTCCCCTGTCTCCTTTCCCCTTCCTTTACCCCCCTCCTTCTCCCCTCTCTCGTTGCCCCTCTCCTTCCCCCGTCTCCTTTGCCCCTCTCTCCTTCTCCCCTCTCTCCTTCGCCAGTTCTTCCCCTCTGTCCTTTCTCTCTCTCACCTTCCCACCTCTCTCTTTCTCCACCTCTCCTTCCCACTTCCTTCCCCTCTCTCCTACCCCCTTCATTTACCCCCCTCTCCTCCCCTGTCTCCTTCCCCCTTCCTTCACCCCTCTCCTTATCCCCTGTCTCCTTCCCCCTTCCTTCGCCCCCCTTCTTCCTTCTCTTGTTGCCCCTCTCCTTCCCCTCTCTCCTTCTCCCCTCTCTCCTTCTCCCCTCTCTCCTTCTCCCCTATCTCCTCCCCTCTCTCCTTCGCCGGTTCTTCCCCTCTGTCCTTTCTCTCTCTCTCCTTCCCATCTCTCTCTTTCTCCACCGCTCCTTCCCCCTTCCTTCCCCTCTCTCCTACCCCCTTCCTTTACCCCCTCCTTCTCCCCTCTCTCCTTCTCCCTTCCTTCCCCTCTCTCCTTTTCCCCTCCCTCCTTTCCCCTTTCTTCTGCTCTCTCTTTCTCCCTCTTTCCTTTCCCACTTCATTCTCCCCTCTCTCGTTTCCCCTCTCCTTCCCCTCTCTCATTCTCCCCTCTCTCCTTCCCCCTTTCTTCCTCCCCTCTCTCCTTCCCCCTTCCTTCCCTCTCTCCTTCTCCCCTCTCTCCTTCCCCCTTCCTTCCCTCTCTCCTTCTCCCCTCTCTCCTTCCCCTTCCTTCCCTCTCCCCTTCCCTCTATTCTCATTCGCCCCCGTCTCCTTCCCCCCTTGCTCCTTCCACCCCTTGCTCCTTCCACCCCTCTGTCCTTCCCCACTCTCTAATTCCCCCTTCATTCCGGTCTCTCCTTCTCCCCTCTCTCCTTCTCCCCTCTCTCCTTCCCCCTTCTCTCCTTCCCCCTTCTCTCCTTCCCTCCCCTCTCTTTTGCCCCTCTCCTTCCCCCCTCGCTCCTCGCTCCTTCCTCCCCTCTGTCCTTCCCCACTCTCTACGTCCCCCCTCTTTCCTTCCACCCTCTCCTTCCCCACATCTACGTTTCGCCCTCTCCTTCGCCCCCCTTCACTCTATCTCCTTCTGACAACCCTCCTCCCCCTCTCTTTCACTCCCTGTTCCTTCGCCCTTCCCCCCTCTCCTTCCACCCTTCCCGTCTCTCCTTACCACACTCTTTCCCTCACTCTTTCCCCCTCTCTCCTTCCCCCCCCAACATCCCCTCCCTCCCTTCCCGCTCCTTTACCCTCTCTCCTTCCCCCAACTCCTTCTGATATCTCTCCTCTCCACTCTCTGCCTCCGTCTCCTTGCCCCTCTCCTTCCCCCTCCTTCTCCCTCTACTTCCCCCCTTTCCCCTACTCACCTTCACCCCATTCCCCCTCTTCTTCCCCCTCTCCTTCCCCCGCTCTCCTTCCCCCGACTCTCAAACCCCTCTCTCTCCTTCCCATATCTTCCCATATTTCCCCTTCCCATCTCTTCTTCCCCCTCTCCTTACCCCATCTCTACTTTCACCCTCTCTCTGTCCGTCCCCTTCCCCCACTCTCCTTCCCCCCTCTCCTTCTCCCCCTTTCCCACCCTCTGCTTCCCCCCTCTGCTTCCCCCCACCTTACTCCGTCTCTACTTTCATCCCCTCTCCTTCCCCCCCTTCCCCCCTCTCCTTGCTCCCTCTCTCCTTCACCACCTCGCATTACACCCCTTCCCCTCTCCTTTCCACCCTCCCTCCTTCCCCTCCTTCCCCCCTCCCTCCCCCCTCTCCTTCCCTGCTCCTTCCCCCTCTCAATCTTATCCCTCTATCACTCCCTCCCTCCCCCACTCTCTCTCTGTGCATCTTGTGTTCTTTTACCCCTTTGTCTCAAACACAATCACCTTGTGCTGCAAAATATTTCCATCTCCCCCACTTCAAATACCCACGAGTCACATTGCTGTGTGTGGGACGGTTTTATTTGTTTAAAATATCAACAAAAGAAGCTGGAGAGGGTGTGAGAGAGGGGTCAGAGAGAGAGAGAGAGAGAGAGAGAGAGAGAGAAACATACAGACATACAGACAGAGAGATCCTCTCCCTGATTCTCAGAGAATTGAATTGAACCAGCCAACCTGTGTCTTATTTATGTGATTATCACATTTGATCACCCAGGCCTGGACACATCCCACATTACTCTGACATTAGAACAAGTCTTTGGGGAGAGTTTCTCATTTAAGGTTTTAATTCCCTTCTTGGGGAGTCTGGTCTGTCAGACACTTTCTGCGGATTCATATATTTGTTTTAAATCGCAAGTCCCCAGTTACTTTAACCCCAGGCTTCAAATCTGTTTTAAAAATGACAGGGCCGCAATCCGACAGGAACCAGTTACCCAGAGGCCCCTAAAACCCAGGGTCCCCCCAGAGGAGATTAAACCTCGGGGTAAATAAACACACAACTCACTGTGGGTCCCCACGGGGTGCAGCCTGTCGACCAGGCCTCAGGCCTCAGGCCCGTGGTCCCCCTCTGGAGGTTGTTCTTTCCTGGATCTTCACATTGCAGATTTCCAAACAAAAGTTCCTCGGGATAAAAGAGAGAAAAGATAATGTGAAAGGGGGAGCGAGAGCATTTTGAAGGCAAGCTTAAAATCCCAGATTTAAAATCACCCCCGCCCATCCCCAATGTATCAAAATATCTAACACAGTCAACAGTGAATCGTGGTGTGGGAGCAGATCTTCCCAGGGATTGGAGGAGGATAGTGAGGGAATACCATCAGATTCTTACACTCTGCAGTGACCTGGGATCAATTGCCTTTTAATGAAAACAGTTCCCAACTTGTATGTGCCTGTCGCTCCCTCCAGTCTGAAACCCCCATTACCCTCTATCCTGTCTCCTCTCTCTGAGCCAATGGTGTATTCATTCTGTTACTGACCCTTCAGTCCCTTCAGACACAGCAAGATCCCACAAGTAGCAGTGGGACCACAGACAGATTGTGTGTTTCACTGATGCTGGTTAAGGGTTCAATCCTGGCTTCAGGATAACAGAGATCCTGCTGTTTGACAAATTCAAACCACTTCCCACTTTCTTTCTTCTCTACGCACTCGCTTGCTCTCTCTCTCTCTCTCTCTCTCTCCACCCTCCCCTTCTCCATCTCTCATCTTTTTCCCTTTCTCTGATTTAACCTTGTACATGGTCATCTTTATCTTACCTTTTAAAAGATTGCAACATTTATATTTGACAATATTCCCTTTGATAAACAGTTTCCCAGCAGTCTCTGTGCCAGCAATGCTGTGGGCCATTGACGCACAGGGAGATCCCACAGGATACTCCCTTCCTGCTCCAGAATGTGCTCCAATCCCACTTTCTGTCCAACAAGAGGCTGTGGATATCTTTGGGACACCTGTTTTTTTTAAAAAAAAAACCTCCATCCCAGGATTTAATTTTGTGGATGGTACTTTCTAGAAGGAAGTGATTGGAGCTGGGCGATGATGGGATATTGGAGAGTCCCGTTCTCTCCCAACTCCCCCAGATCCTGTCTCCCCTTCCCAGCCCAGCTACAAAGACACATCTTATCCCTCTATCACTCCCTCCTTCCCACACACATTCCCTGTCTTTGTCTGCATTTTGTCTTTTTTTACCCCTTTGTCTCAAAAACAATCACCTTGTGCTGCAAAATATTTCCATCTCCCCCACTTCAAATACCCACGAGTCACATTGCTGTGTGTGGGCGGTTTTATTTGTTTAAAATATCAACAAAAGAAGCTGGAGAGGGTGTGAGAGAGGGGACAGAGAGAGGGAGAGAGAGATAGATAGATAGAGAGAGATCCCCTCCCACATACTCAGGGATTGGGCCAACCTGGGTCTTATTTATGGGATTATCACATTTGGTCACCCTTGCTGCAATGTAGGCCACTCTGCAGGTGTTTTGAGACACAGCAACATCCCACAAGTAGTATTACTCTGATATTAGAACAAGTCTTTGGGTAGAGGTTCTCATTTAAGGTTTTAATTCCCTCTTTGGGGGAGTCCTGTCTGTCAGACTCTCACTGGGGATTGATGTGTTGGTGTCAAATCCCAGGGCCCCGGTTATTTTAACCCCACTCTTCAAACCTGTTTTAAAGCCAACAGGGCCACAATCTGACAGGAACCAGTTTACCAGAGGCCCCTAAAACCCGGGGTCCCCAAAAGGAGATTAATCCTTGAGGTAAATAAACACAGAATGCCGCCCACACAGTGCAGCTTATCAACCAGGCCTCAGGCCTCAGGACCGTGTCCCCTCTGGAGAAAGCTGTTGTTCAAAGGTCTCCTGATCCTAAAGTTTCTCTCTTTGAATCTTCAAGTGGCCCGTGGGAGGAAAGAGACAGCATCAGTTGAAAGGAGGAAAATCATTACAGAATGATTGCACAGCAAGATCCCAGGTTTTCTGCTCTCAGTGACACAGACAATCTCTCAGCAACATCCAAACACAAATATATCGGGCGATGAGCTACATTTTTATGCTAAAGCCTTGGAAAAACTTTGAAATGATGGATCAGCTGATTAAAACACTCACTGCCTGCAATGGTAGTATTGGGGGAGTTGGTGCACAGCAAGATCCCATATGCACCAATGCAGCAGCAGCTAATTACTCCAACCATTTCTCCCCTCTGTGATGCTGCTTCAGTTTAATTATTTCCTGTCACCCCAGAATCAAACATTGCAGCGACTTCACAATCTCAAAATGCCTCTCCCTCTCTCTCCCCTTCTGTTTCCCCAGCTCTCTCAATTTTTTAAACGTTTCTCTCACTCTCTTTCTCTCACTGTTGAATTTTCTCATCCTGCCCTCTCTACAACCCACATCACTCTGACTTTATGAGAAGTCTTTAGAGAGGGTCACAGCATTTGGGTTTTAATTCCCCCTCAGGGAGTCCTGCCTCTCACATCCTGGGGATTGACATTCTTTAACCCCAGGCTTCAAACCTGTTTTAAAAATGACAGGACCACAATCTGACAGGAGCCAGTTACCCAGAGGCCCCTAAAACCCAGGGTCCCCCCAGAGGAGATTAAACCTCGGGGTAAATAAACACACAACTCACTGTGGGTCCCCACGGGGTGCAGCCTGTCGACCAGGCCTCAGGCCTCAGGCCCGTGCTCCCCCTCTGGAGGTTGTTCTTTCCTGGACTCGAACATTTTGGATCTTCATGTTGCAGATTTCCAAATAAAGGTTCCTCAGGATAAAAGAGAGAAAAGATCATGTGAAAGGGGGAGCGAGAGCATTTTGAAGGCAAGCTTAAAATCCCAGGTTTAAAATCACCCCCGTCCATCCCCAATGTATTAATGTATCTAACACAGTCAGCAGTTAGGATGGAACATGGTGTGGGAGCAGATCTTCCCAGGGATTGGAGGGGGATAGTGAGGGAATAGCATCAGATTCTTACACTCCGCAGTGACCTGGGATCAATTGCCTTTTACTGAAAACAGTTCCCAACTTGTATGTGCCTGTAGCTCCCTCCAGTCTGAAACCCTCATTCCCCTCTATCCTGTCTCCTGTCTCTGAGCCAATGGGGTCTTCATTCTGTTCCTGACCCTTCAGTCCCACTGGTATCAGTTTTTCTCAACTTCTCTCATCCACGTGAAGGAATTGGACCCTGACAATTCCATTTACACTGTCTCCCATCAATCTTCTTAAAGATCCATATCACAGAGGTTAGACAGTGTTCCCAGCAAACACTCCCAGGGCAGAGGGAGCACAGGGTTCCAGACAAAATAAAGGTCCCATTAAACTGTCCCCATTTAAATCCCCAGGGCAGGTAGAGAATGGGGTCAGATACAGAGTAAATCTCCCTCTACACTGCAGCATTTCAAATTCTCAGGCCATTTTGAGCTCGGCGTTAGGTACTGATTAAATTCCCCACTTCCCCCATCCTGTTCACATCAAACTCAATCAGGAGAGCTCCATCACTGGGTTAGATACAGAGGATGTGTATGTTTGGATTTCAGCCCCAATCCAGTTGGTGATGATCACGGCCTTGTTAAGTGTGTTTGGGAATAGGGAGGGAGCTGGGAGCAGGGTGATGGTGGGATAGTGGGGAGCAGAGCTACCTTCCAAGCAGTTGACTTGGGTTTGATTCCCGGCCATCACAGTTGCGATTGGTAAATAATCTTTAAAAGGAAAAGCACTGGAATGAAACGAGGAAATAAATCTTTCATTCTGTGGTAAAACAGATCTCTCACGTTACTCCTTGCTTTTCCTGGCGATGGTTCCTGTGAATTGCAGTGTGGAACCGGGCAGCATTGCTCGGCATCTCGGAAGCTTTCCCCTCTGCTGCTTCCCATTTCTTCTTGAAATATTGGGTACAGCACAAGGATGGGTTTGTTTTGTTCCATAAGTGAGAGACTGCTCCCGTCAGGAACCTGAAATAATTATAGAAGCCGCTGGAAACACTGAACAGTTCCAACAGCTTCTGTAGTGGTGGGGAGGGAGGGTTAATGTGTCAAATCTACACAAGGATAAAATAAACTCCAGCCACAAAACAATCAGAAATCCTGACTCTGCAAACATCCTTGTAAATCTTTTCTGAATCTTTACAAGTTTCACCCCATTCTCCCGATAGCAGAAAGACCAGAATTGTGTGGTTTATGGAATGTTACTATATCCGAACAGTTGCTGTTTATAGTTAAATAATGTTCATTTAGTTCAGGTTTCCAATCGAGTTCGGTTTGTCCAATCTTTCTTCCTTTTGTTTGTGTTCCAACGATAGTGTGGAGTAAAGTATGTTTTGATTCAGGCCTGGCAGTTTGACCAATCACATTGTAACGCCTTACACTTCCCTTCAGGAAATCAGGAAAAGGGGTCGAGACCATTTCCTTAAGGCAGAGGAGTTTGGTCTGGTTCATAACATCCTCAATGTCATCAATCCATGACCCTCCAGCCCTGAGCAATGATGTTTACAGATTAATGGAGGATACACAGGCACATTCATCGGGATTATCTTGGACAGGAGTCATTTGGGAATGATATTCCTCAGACCATCAACTCTCAGCTCGGCCAAGGATAAAGGCCAGGAATCCGGCCCAATTGGGAAAAAGCCCATTTCCCGGGAGACTGAGAGGTCACTAACAGAGCGGGAGCTGGAGAGTCAGGAACAGAATAACAGGGACAGTCCGCTCTGTTCACTGACCCTTCACCCCCTCAGTGAATCCAGTGTCAGGAATGACTGCTATTAGTCAGACTGACAGAATGTGATCAGATACACACACTGTCCTTCCACATCATCAATATCTCCCAGCTCCCACCCTGTCTCAGCTCATCTGTCCCTCTGACATCTTCAATATTTTAATCGGGGCAGCATTAAGCACCGTGCTTTGAGCTGAGCTGTCTTACCTTCTGTACTCTCTCTCGAAACGGCTCCGATTCCCCCCTGATCCCTCTCCGGTTTAAGATGCTCCTTGGCATCTGCCCCAATGAATGAGGTAGACCGTCACCTGACCCAATATCCCCTTCGGTTGGTCAACATCTACTGTATTTAAAACAAGGAGCTGCAGATCCTGGAGAGCTGACAGATAACACAGAAATTACTGGCGGGAATTAGTGGGAGTGGCCTCATTTGTGGGAGAAATCCGAGTGAACCTCTAGAGTCCAGGGATTGTCCTTCAGAACTGAAGGGATCTGATGCTGATGCTGTCAGACCTGCTGAGCTCCCCCAGCAGTTTCTGTTTGTATTTCAGTCCCAATCCAATTGGTCCTGATCACGGCCTTGGGAATACCTTGCCAATTACTGGGAAAGGGTTAGACATGTCTCCTTCCCAGCAGTTAACCCGGGCTCGAACCCCTGCCATCACACTGTTGCACTTTGAAAGCAATCTTAAATGGGGAAAAACGCCGAGATGGAATGAATGAGATTGGACTCTCCGAGGTTTCCCAAACATGGCCACATTAGGGGGACAGGGTGGCTCCCACCTGCTATTACATTCTCAGAGCTGGATTACAGGATTAGGGCTCAGGTGCCTGACTGGGATAGTTCAGCTGAGACAAGATGTACTGGAGAAATTCCCCAAGGTTCCTTCCAGAGCAGCTTCCAGACCCACGGCACTATCATGTGGAATGCTGAACACAGCAGATACACGGGAACACCACCAGGTGACAATTCCACATCAAGCCACTCCCCACCCTGGCTTGGAAAAACATCTCAGTCCCACAAGTGCCATTGGTTGGAAATCCTGGAACTCCCTCCCTTACATCATTGTGGGTTTATCTGCCCTAAATAAATGGCAGCAGTTCAAGGAAATAACTCACCGTCACCTTCACCAGAGCAATTATATCTGAGCAATCGGTGGGGACCCAGCGGCAATGACCCAAACACATGAATGAATCACAAAATAAAGCTCAGTATTTGGGACCCGTGTGCTTCAGTGCTGAGTATCTGAATAAATTGGGTCGATATTCTAGAAAATTAAAAGGTAGTTTCATTGGATATCTCAGATTGTGAAGAGGCTTGAGAGGGGAGATACTGAGAAATTAATCCTGTGGGTCTGGGAATCTGAAACACAATAACACAGTCTCAGGAGTTGCTTGAAAAGCTCAGCAGGTCAAGCAGCATCTGTGCAGAGAAATCAGCGTTAATGTTACAGCATCCGCAGTTCATTCGGGTTTGATTACCACCCTCTCAGGGTAAGGGGCAGGTTATTTGGGACTGAGATGAGGAGACAGCGCTTCACTCTAAGGCTCTGTCAGACCTGCTGAGATTCCCCAGCAATTTCTTGTTTGGATTTCAGCCCCAATCCAGTTGGTGATGATCACGGCCTTGTTCAGTGTGTTTGGGAATGGGGAGGGAGCTGGGAGCAGGGGGATGGTGGGGAAGTGGTGACCATAGCTGCCTTCCAAGCAGTTGACCCGGGTCCGATTCCCAACGATCACAGTGTCGCGGCTTTTAAATCGGTTTCTAAAGGAAAGCCACCGGGATATAACGAAATCTGTCAGGTTGTTCCTTGCTTTTCCAGGCGATGAATCCTGTGAATTGCATTGCTCAGCATCTCGGAAGCTTTCCCCTCTGCTGCTTCCCATTTCTTATTGAAATATTGGTTGCAGCACAAGGATGGGTTTGTTTTGTTCGAAAAGTGAGAGACTGCTCCTGTCAGGAACCTGAAATAATTACAGAAGCCGCTGGAAACACTGAACAGTTCCAACAGCTTCTGTAGTGGTGGGGAGAGGGGGTTAATGTGTCAAATCTATACAAGGATAAAATAAACTCCAGCCTCAAAACAGTCAGAGTTCCTAAGTTTTACAAACATCCGTATAACATTTTTCTGAGCCATCAATTCCCCTTAAACCCTTCCAATGTGGAATACCATCTTTCTGATTCTCTCTTTGAGAGATGTCCCTCAGTGAGCTCCTCCACCATTCTTTCCATTTCACTGGGGACCCACTATCCACAGTCTCCAATCAAATGACCTGAACTCAGACACACAGAGATCTGAAAGAGTGACACAATGCAGATAGAAAGTTGATTTCATTTCTGTTTCTGAGTCCAATCTTCACTCAGTGAGACAGAGTCAGGTATTAAAGACTCCAACAAGAGCTGGATTCTGCTTCTGGTGATTGTCTTCATTCAGTGAGAAGGAGGGCCGTGGGTCGGAAGGAGCACATCATTGTGCTTCAGGTTGTCTGCTCAGTCTGCAGCATTGCAGGCCGTGGGAGCAGGGCAGTGGGAAAGGTACCTCGTGTGGACTGCAATAGGACTTTCCACACATTGTTCCAGGGCAGTTACAGAGCTCCAGGAATTCTGAATGAGGATCGGAAAAAAGCATTGATTGAAGGAGAAGGATCAGGGAAACAGGATAAAGCTGATGAAATCAGCAGGATTTCTCAATCTAACTCTGTGCCATACTTTATTTTCTGCTTCATAAATCTACAATCCGGAGCTCAACCGACTCAGAGCAATATAAGCTCAGAAACAAATCATTCAGTCCAACACATCCATGCTGAACTGATATCCGATGTAAATCTCATCCTATTTGTCAGAATTTGGCCCATGTTCCTCTGAACCCTTTTTAATTCCTACACCCACCCAGATACCTTTGAAATGTTGTAATTGTACCAGCCTCCACTACTTCCTCTGGCAGCTCATGCACACAGTGCCCTCTGCTTGAAAAATGTTCATCTTAAGTCCCTTTTATGTTTCTCCTCTCAACTTTAACATATGCCATCTGCTTCTGGACTCCCTCACCACAGGGAAATCACCTTGCCTTTTTACCCTATTGAGGGTCCTTCATGATTTTGTGAATCTCTATAAGGTTACCCCTCACTACTGACGCTCGAGGGATAATAGCCTAAACCTATACAGTCTTACCCTCCAGCACAAACCCTCCAACCTTGACAACATTCTTGTAAATCTTTTCTGAACCCTTTCAAGTTTCATAACACCCTTCTTTTAGGAGGGAGTACAGAATTGCACTATATACCAAAAGTGGCTGAACCAAAACTGCAACATGACCTCCCAACTCCGTTACACAATTAACTGAGCAATAAAGACAAAAATGACATACGCCTTCTTCACTATCCTATCGAAATGTTAGTCCACATTCAACGATCGATGAAGCTGCACTCCAGGTCTATTTGTTTAGCAACATCCCTAGTACCTTGTCCATTCAGTGTAAATGTCCTGCTCTCTTTTATTTTTCCAAAATGCAGCACCTCACATTTATCTAAATTAATTTCCATCTGCCGCTCCTCGGCCCATTGGCCCATCTGATCAAGATCCTGTTGTACTGTGAGGTAACCATCTTCGCTGTCCTTGATGCTTCCAATTTTACTGTCATTTGCAAACTTACTATCCCTTCGTCCTATGGTCACATCCAAATCATTTATATAAATGTCAAATAAAACAGTGGGCCCAGCACCAATCCTTGTGGCACACCGCTGGTCACAGGCCTCCAGTCTGAAAAGCAACCCTCCCCCACCACCCTCTGTCTTCTACCTTCGAGCCAGTTCTCTACCCAAAGAGCAATTCTACTGCCCCAACATAAAAGTTTACAATTATGACACCAGTTTCAAAAGTACAACAAGAACCTATTCCTGATTGGGGAATCGGGGCCAGGGAATCAATAAAAAGAAATGTTGCAAGGGTCGGTAAATTGGAGATTCAGTTCAGTGCATCACTAAATGAAAACAATTCAGCAGGGCATCCTTACGTGGAAGAAGTGATTCAGGGATCAATTAAACAGAAGGAATTGAGGCAGGGCATCAATAATTGGAGAATAATGCAGCGGCCTTTATATTGGGCAGGATAATACTCAAAGGGACAGTTGGTGCACTTTCAGGATTTGTGCAGAATTGGTAAATGGGAGAAATGGTGCAGACCACGGATTCATAAACAGTCATACAATCATAGAGATGTACACCATGGAAACAGACACTTCAGTCCAACTTGTCTATGACTCAGTCTTAGAATTCTGGCAGTGCTCCACAAAATTGGAGCATCATTCCAAGGAACTACTAAATGGAAGGATTGGGCAAGGGCTTATCGAAATAAGAGAATTTGGAACGGGGCATCTGATATTGTCAAATTAGTGCAGTTAGAACCAAATGGGAGAGTTTCAGTTTAGCGGTAAATGTGAGAATTGGTGCAGTGTAGCACTAAATGGGAGAATTGGGACATGACAATACTTGATGCGGGAATGAGAGTAGGGCACCACTAAATTGGGCGAGGGCATCAGTCAGTATGAGGATTGGTGGAAGGCAAAACTGAATGGAGAACCTGTTGAGGACGTCAGTAATTTGGGGGAAATGGTGCTAAGCAACACTGAATTGGAGAATTGGTGTGGGGTATCAGTAAATGAGAGATCCGGTGAACAGTGGAGCTAAATTAGAGAATTGGTGCATGGCAACAGTTAATGGGAGAATTAGAGTGGCGCACCCTTAAATGGTAGAATCGGGCTCGGGCATCAGTAAATGGAAGGATTAGTACAGGGATATGAATAAATGGGAGATTTGGTGGAAACAATAAATGGGAGATTGGTGCACAGTGCCGTCACATTAGAAAATTGGTGAGAGTGCGAATATATTGGAGCAGAGCATGTCTAAATTGGGGAATAGGGGCCAGGGATTCAATAAAAGGAAGAAACATTGCAGCATCGGTAAATTGGAGATTCGGTTCAGTGCATCACTAAATGAAAAGAAAAACAGCAAGACATCCGTACATGGAAGATGTGCATCAGGGAACAACTAAATGGAAGGAATTGATGCAGGGCATCAATAATTGGAGAATTCATGCAGGTGCCATTAAATTCGAAGTGGAGGACTGGGGCAGGATAACTTCAGTGGGTGAGTTGGTGAAATTCCCGACTTATTGCAGGATTGGTAAATGGGAGAATTGGTGCAGGGAAGCGGAGCACTAATTACTGCCTTAGAGATGTACAGCACGGAAACAGACCCTTCAGTCCAACTTGTCCACGCCTAAATTTAAGAATTCTGGCAGCCCTCCACTAAATTGGAGAATCATTGCAAGAAACTACTAAATGGAAAAGTTGGGAAAGAGCTTATCGAAATGTGAGAATTTTCAACAGGGCATCAGATAATGGGTGAATTAGTACAGTTCAGCACTAAATGGGTGCGTTATGCTGTGTTGCACTAAATGGGAGAATTGGGGCAGGGAGATTTAGAGTAGCGCACCCCTAAATTGGGCGAGAGCATCAGTCAGTATGGGGATTGGTTTAAGGCAAAACTGAATGAAGAACCTGGTCAGGATATCAGTAATTGGTGGAAATGGTGCTTAGCAACACTGACTTGGAGAATTGGTGTGGGGTATCAGTAAATGAAAGACCTGGTGCAGGGTGCTGATAACTTCGAGAATTGGAGCAAATGGGAGAATACGGGCAGTGAGTCAGTAAATAGGACAAATGTTACAAAGGATTAGTGTTCCATATTCAATACAGTGAACCACAAAATGGGGGAGTTAGTGCAGTTCACCATGAAAGGGGGGATATTTGCAGTTT
Source organism: Chiloscyllium punctatum (assembly GCF_047496795.1). Taxonomy (NCBI): domain Eukaryota; kingdom Metazoa; phylum Chordata; class Chondrichthyes; order Orectolobiformes; family Hemiscylliidae; genus Chiloscyllium; species Chiloscyllium punctatum. The sequence goes on from NC_092768.1 coordinate 74,632,208, forward strand.
GGGCAATTTGCAGATATGATGCAGGGATTGCCAAGATTAGAGAATTCTGTCAGCGGTCTACTAAATGGGAGAATTGTTGCAGGGAAATACTGAATGGAAGACCTGGTGCACAGTGGAGCTAAATTACAGAATGGGTGCATGGCACCAGGAAATGGGAGAATAAAGGTAGCGCACCCTTAAATGGTAGAATCGGGCTCGGGCATCAGTAAGGAGAAGAGGTCGGACAGGGGTATGAGTCAATTCGAGATTTGGTGGGTTTCAATAAATGGAAGATTCGGTGCACAGTGCCCTTACATTGGAAAATTGGTGGGAGTGTCTATATATTAGAGAATTGGAGTACAGCATGTATAAATTGGGGAATAGGGGCCAGGGAATCAATAAAAAGAAATGTTGCAAGCATCGGTAAATTGGAGAGTCAGTTCAGTGCATCACTAAATGAACAAATATAATCAGCAGAGCACCGTACGTTGGAAATGTGTATCAGGGAACAACTAAATGGAAGGAATTGATGCAGAGCAACAATAATTGGAGAATTCATGCAGGTGCCGTTCAATTCTAAGTGAGAGGACTGGGGCAGGATAACCTCAGTGGGTGAGTTGGTGAAATTCCCGAATTAGTGCAGGATTGGGAAATGGGAGAAATGGTGCAGGGAAGCGGAGCACTAATTACAGCCTTAGAGATGTACAGCACGGAAACAGATCCCTCAGTCCAACCTGTTCACGCCTAAATTTAAGAATTCTGTGAGCTCTACACTAAATTGGAGAATGAATGCAATAAAATACTAAATGGATAAATTTCGAAAGGGCTTATCGAAATGCGAGAATTTTCGACAGGACATCAAGTAACGGGTGAATCAGTGCAGTTCAGTGCTAATTCGGTGAGTTATACTGTGTTGCAACTGCATGGGAGAATTGGGGCAGGACAATAACTTTTGGAGATTTCGAGTAGCGCACCCCTAAATTGGGCGAGGGCATCAGTCAGTATGTGGATTGGTTTAAGGCAACACTGAGAGGGGAACTTGTTCAGGACGTCAGTAATTGGGGGAAATGGTGCTAAGCAACACTGAATTGGAGAATTGGTGTGGGGTATCAGTAAATAAGAGACCTGGTGCGGGGTGCTAATAACTTCGAGAATTGAAGCAAATGGGAGAACACGGACAGTGAATCAGGAAATGGGACAAATGTTGCAAATGTTCACCACGAAAGGGAAGATAGGTGAAGGAACGGTAAATTGAAGATTTGATGTAGGGATCTCCAAGATGAGAGAATTCTGGCAGCAGACTACGAAAAGGGAGAATTGTGGCAATATAATACTGAATGGAAGACCTGGTGCACAGTGGAGCTCAATTAGAGAATGGGTGCATGGCACCAGGAAATGAGAGAATTAGAGTAGTGCACCCTTAAATGGTAGAATCGGGGTCGGGCATCAGTAAATGAAGGAATTAATACAGGGATATGAGTAAAAGTGAGATTTGATGGAAACACTAAATGGGAGAATCAGTGCACATTGCCATTCCATCAGAACATTGGAGTGAGTGCCAACATATTTTCTATAATACAGGAGGAAGTAGAGACGCTGCTCCAGCTCCTTTATTTTCTATAATACAGGAGGAAGCAGTGACGCTGCTCCAGCTCCTTTATTTTTTATAATAGAAGAGGAAGCGGTGACGCTGCTCCAGCTCCTTTATTTTCTATATTACAGAAGGAAGCAGTGACACGGCTCCAGCTCCATTAATTTCTATAATACAGGAGGAAGCAGTGACGCTGCTCCAGCTCCTTTATTTTCTATAATACAGGATGAAGCAGTGACGCTGCTCCAGATCCTTTATTTTCTATAATACAGGAGGAAGCAGTGACTCTGCTCCAGCTCCTTTATTTTCTAGAAGACAGGAGGAAGCAGTGACGCTGCTCCAGCTCCTTTATTTTCTATAATACAGGAGGAAGCAGTGACGCTGCTCCAGCTCCTTTATTTTCTATAATACAGGAGGAAGCAGTGACGCTGCTCCAGCTCCTTTATTTTCTATATTACAGAAGGAAGCAGTGACACGGCTCCAGCTCCATTAATTTCTATAATACAGGAGGAAGCAGTGACGCTGCTCCAGCTCCTTTATTTTCTATAATACAGGATGAAGCAGTGACGCTGCTCCAGATCCTTTATTTTCTATAATACAGGAGGAAGCAGTGACTCTGCTCCAGCTCCTTTATTTTCTAGAAGACAGGAGGAAGCAGAGACGCTGCTCCAGCTCCTTTATTTTCTATAATACAGGAGGAAGCAGTGACGCTGCTCCAGCTCCTTTATTTTCTATAATACAGGAGGAAGCAGTGACGCTGCTCCAGCTCCTTTATTTTCTATAATACAGGAGGAAGCAGTGACTCTGCTCCAGCTCCTTTATTTTCTATAATACAGGAGGAAGCAGAGACGCTGCTCCAGCTCCTTTATTTTCTATAATACAGGAGGAAGCAGTGACGCTGCTCCAGCTCCTTTATTTTCTATAATACAGGGGGAAGCAGTGACGCTGCTCCAGCTCCTTTATTTTCTATAATACAGGAGGAAGCAGTGACGCTGCTCCAGCTCCTTTATTATCTATAATACAGGGGGAAGCAGTGACGCTGCTCCAGCTCCTTTATTTTCTATAATACAGGAGGAAGCAGTGACGATGTTCCAGCTTCTTTATTTTCTATAGTACAGGGGGAAGCAGTGACGCTGCTCCAGCTCCTTTATTTTCTATAATACAGGAGGAAGCAGAGACGGTGCTCCAGGTCCTTTATTTTCTATAATACAGGAGGAAGCAGTGATGCTGCTCCTGCTCCTTTATTTGGTGCAATCAATAAATGTGTCTGTTTCCGTGCTTTACATCTCTATGTTTGTATTTAAAAGGCATCTGGACGGGATGTAGACAGGGAGGGTTTGTCGGGGTAAGGGACAAATGTTGGCAAATATAGCGAGATTAATTTCGGTTGTCTGGTCAGCAGGGACGAGCTGGAATGGAGGGTCTGTTTCTGTGCTCGGCACCTCCGAAATCCTGATGAAGGACTTTGCCCGAAACAGTTGATTTTCCTGCTCCTCGGATGCTGCCTGACCTGCTGTGCTTTTCCAGCACCACTCTGATCTAAGCTCTGAAATTCACTCTTTCAGAGTTCCATCAACCTCATCTCATGTCCTTCTCATGCAGGTGACTTCTCCTGCCTACCGAAGGTACACCGAGCCAACACACCAGGATGTCCCATCATATTAGGCAATGGGACCCGATGTATGAACCTCACTGCCGATGTCAAATGCATCTTGAAAGCCATGAGGCAGGGTACCCCCAGCTTCTGCCACAACAGAACATTGGGACAAAGAAAATTTCAACCTCACACCTTCAAGGCTGAATCTGAGCTGAGGTGGCACCTAGTGTTAAAGGTATTCCTGGGAATTTAGCTATTTTTACAGACGGTTTAGATATGAAAGAACAAAATCTAACATGGTATTTCTAAAAGTATGCAGACTGAACAGACAGTGCACTTTAGTTTTAAATATGTAATTTCAGTGGCATCACCCTGTAATCTTTTACTATAAATTCTGTGTCGTGTGATGTTCTGCTCCACAACCACCTGATGAAGGAACAGCTCTCCAAAAGGTGGTCATATCAAATAAACCTGTTGGACTATAACCTGATGTTGTGTGATTATTTAATTTTGTCCACCCCAGTCCAATGCCGGCACCTCCAAATCTTTACTACATATTGCTGACACTAACTCACACGCAGTTCAGGTCAGTTTAGCACAATGACCCTGTTCCTCTTTTTGTGAGGTTCCCTGTGTATATTAACAGAGTTAATGGGTCCCGAGAGGATGAATACATTCTCTTTGTCCTGTCAGTTTAAACAATTGAACATATCAGTTTGAAGCCAATGGAAGAGGAGGTTGTCTTTTTCTGGACAATTTCAGTGCAGAACGTTCAGCCACAAACTGTCTTTGCAAAAGTGGGGGTTGAATACAATTCTCACTGAGCAACATTAATACAGAAAACACAATTCCGAGTTCCTGTTATCAATTGGTGAAGGAACTGGGATGAGAAAACCACTTGTGGTGTGGTGCCGTGGCTCAGTTTGTGAACTTGCCCACATCATAAACAGCCCACCAAGATTTCACATCGTAGTGGTGCCTGGGTATTTCACCAAATGCATGGTTGTTTCAAAATCTCCCAAGTCAGTGTTGCTCATCAATCAAACATGCGTCCTGTTTGAGTGTCAGCCTGTTTTGGTGATCCTGATCTGCTCTCTGGTTTAGTTCCTCCAGGGGATATTGTTTCGTCCGAACTATTAATTCAATCCGGAGTTTCCTTCCTGTGTTTGACAAGAACTTCTGCTTCTCCTCCTCCTTTATTACGCCCCGTTCATTTCCAGTTTGTTGGGAATAACGAGGTGAGCCAGGAGACATGGCAGACTCGCCGGTGAATGTTGCAGTAATGGCGCAGACACCAAGACCTGTTCACCCTCATTCTCTGCTGTCAACATTCATTCATTCCACACCAACAGGAAATACTTCATTGCTCTCCTGTCGTTGTTGTTCACACTGTGATTGTGGTTTCTTTTCTTGTGGATTATGGAGCCTATTTAGAACTCGAAAGGATCATAATATTTTAAGGAAGGAATGACTCCTCACCTCAGGCATAAGTGCCAGACACATTATTCGGAGAATGTGAGCCCAATCCCACACATGCTACCGAGGGGGCAGAAAGCCTGTTAGCTGGTCCACTCTCAATTTGTCTCCGAATGTCAGACTTTTCAAAGAGCAGAAATGGGAAATGAGGAATATGGGCAGACCGAGAGTCCGAGAATGTGAAAGACGGTCAGGTACATTCAAAGAGAAAGAAAGAAAGATGGAGACGCATATTGAGGGAGATACTGAAAGGACCAATTCTCCAATCGACATGGCTGCTGACTGACAGAAACAAATAGGAATAAAAAGGGAACTATTAAGGACAGCCTTTCACCAGCTCCGGGTAACGGAAGGATTCTTACAGCCAACAAAGTCATTTTGAATTTTCAACATTGACGGTTGTAAGCTAATGAAAGATTTTGGTAAATATCCTGACAGGGAAATCTGATCATTTTACCAAAAATATTACACAGAAATGTCGAAGTGACCTCGCTCTGCCGATATGAAGCATTAACTCTGTTTCTCTCCACTGTCCTACTGAGTTTTTCTATCAAATCTTGGTTTTGGTTCAGATTTCGAACATCTGCAGTTCTTTGTTTCATGTTATTCTTAACAACATTTGAGAACACATCGCCCATTCCCTGACCAGGAATCACCCTTTCCCCCTCAGAGAGTGCACCAACTCCTAACCGTGAGATTAAAAGGGAAGGCGTCAGAAACTGTCGCATTTATTCTCAATCGTTGTCTTCGAGGTATTTTTTTAACACAATAGGAAAATACCATTCGGCCCATCGTGCAGTATGGCTTATCAGATAGCCATCTGTTTTCGATCCAGTGTCCAGCTTTAGCACGATACCTTGTGTGTTCTGATGTTTTCAACGCAAAATTCAGAAAAGATTATCCCTGTGATCTTAAACGAGCCAACAATGGGGAGTGAGTTATACACCGTCAGACTGAAGTGAAATCCCCTCGAGCAACCCATTCACATTTTCACCCATAGAGTGAGTCACAGACACACATGCCCGGAGGTGGGGGGAAGGAGGGCAGAGGTTTCGGGATTATACTAGCTCCTTGTGCTTCAGTACCGCTCTCCACCTACTTAAGACCAACACATCCCCCCCCCCCCCCCGCACCCCGCACCTCCCCACCCCACACAGAGACACACACACACACAAGTTTCTCCGACAAAAGGCAGCTTTAGGTGCAACTAAAGCCAGTTTTACACACAATGAGAGACGTTGCAATGAGCTGGAATTTAAAATGGACAATTTCTTCACATGTAACTTTCAAATTTGAAAACTCACTGATCCAAAGTCTGCAGCTCCTCAAAATCTATCGCACATTGAGGTGCAATACTCACAAATTCGAGACCCACTGATCCAATCCCTGCAGCACATTGCACACAAATCAGGAAGGATTCGAACCACCAAAAGTCAGAGACATTATCCATGATGTCAGTGGCCCAACGGCAGCCGGAGGTCCGACAGGGAGTCGATATAAAATGGAAACATGGACATTGGGGAAAACCGTATTCACAAGGTGAACAATCAGTAAAAATAATTATCGTCACTGTTTCCCATCGGATGTCCCACTCCGTGAAGCAATGTCTTTCAATGGCCCAAGGAAACATATTTGCCCTCAGGTACCTGCTTCAGGGTCGCCTGCGCCTCTGCTGGAAGTTGCCAACATTTTATTCACAGTCACTCCGCGATTTTCTGATTCAGTCCAGTGAAATATCTTTTCATACCTTGCGTCATGGTCTCTTCCAGTCAAGATCCTGAACCAGTCCAGTGAGAAACCTCTGTTGGTGTGAATCCCGGGATGGAGAATCCGACGAGATGAACAGCGCCTTTTATTGGTGGAACCCCTTCACTGCAATCTCACGCCTCAAAACGGGTCTCTGCCCGCGTCAACCTGTTCTGTACATTCCTGCATTACACCGACTGACCAACATCAGATTACCACAGCTCCACTTTCTTTACTTTGAAACCCAAGGCGATAATATGAAGCGTTTGCAAAATTGAAGAGAGAAACTTTGTTGCCGAAGGTGGTTATGAAGGCACAAGGGTGTGTACAATTCAGGTCGCTTTGGATACTGTCAGCATTACTGGGGGCCCGTGCTGAGGAGTCACAGTTTGTATCGTCCAGACATGGATACATTTCCCATTCAGGGAATGAAGGTTTAATTCTCTTCATGTGAATTGTCTGAATGAAAACCCATTCCCCGTCCCACACAGAAGACAGACCAGGATCCCTCCAGAATCAGCCCAGTGTTTACTTGAACCATGTAGAAGGACAATGACAGCGGACAGATACGATAGTGACCCCTTCAAATCTCCCTCCAATCATCTCACCTTCCTGAGGTGGGAATATGGTGGTGTTCCTTCAGTGTCTCTGGGTGTAAATCCAGGAAATCCCGCACTTGCACCATAATGGCTGTACCTCCGTGTGAAGGAGTTCAATGGTTCACAAAAGCAACTCATCTCCTCCATCTCTGGGGGATTTAGGGATGGACAGCGAGTCCTATTCAATTGTGTGATATCTTTATCTCAGGAATACGTTTCTAACAGTGGTAGGTTCCAATTGGACACCTTCAGGAGATCGGTAGTAAGTTGGGAAGTGGAGCAGGGAAGTGAAATTGACGTGAATGACAATGAGGACTGGGAGGCATGAGGCAGGAAGTGAGTCTGGATCTGGTGGTGCAAGGCTCAGTGTCGCTGCTAATGGGTCAGCCTTTACTGCAAACTGTTTACATTGGCTCACACACCATTCCTGGGAAATTCGTGGCAATGACACTGTTCCTCTTCGTGTGAGATTCCCTCTGTGTGTATTAAAGCCGTCAATACTCCCCAAGAGGATGAAAAATGTCCCCTTTGTTCTGTCAGTTTAAACATATACAAATATCTGTTTGAAGCCAATGTAAGAGAAGATTGCCCTTTTATGTGCCTTTGCATTGAAGAATGTTCAATCGTGAAATGTCTGGTTTTGCAAAAGCGGGGTTTGATTGTAAATCACACTGAGTAATATTGATACAGAAATGTATTTCCGAGTTACTGTGGTCATGTGGTTAAGGAACTGCACATATGGCCGTCCCTTAGTTATTTAAAACCCCTCCTTGGGCAGCAGCTGACCATAGGGTCCAATCACAGCTGCGCCCGCTTGTTGTATTGAAGGGTCGTAGGCTCACCTTTTATTAAGTGTCGTGTTACTGATGAAGGGACTCAGCATCCTGTTTGAGTTCGAGCCTGTTATGGTTTGGCAAACACACTCCTTTTTCCTGGTTTCGTTCCAGCAGTGTATGTTGTCCTTCCTAACCAATACACCAACGTGGAGTTTCTTGCCGCTGTTCCAAAAGCACTCCTTCGTCTCCTCCACTTTTATTCTCCCTCCTTCATTCCAAGTTTGGTGGGAATACCGAGGTGAGGCAGGAGACACTGCAGAAAGGCCGTCAAATGTTGTGGTTATGGCACAGAAACCAGGAGTGGATCACCCTCATTCTCTGCTGTCGCCATTCATTCATTTTACAGCATCATTCATGCTTCCATATTCTCCTTTGTTGTAGTTTTTTTCTATCGGATAAGGAATGCAACTTTAATTTCGAAAGGGTTACAATATTTTGAGGAAGAACTGGCTCCTTGTATCACATCCAAGTGGCAGACCTATTATCCATAGAATGTGAGCCAAGTTTTACAGATTCCTGCCAGGTTCCAGAAAACCTCTCAGCAGCTCCATTCTCAAACTATCCCTGAACGTCAGGCTTTTCATAGAGTAGGAATGGGAAATGAGGGATATTGGCAAATAAAGGGTCAAAGAATATGATAAAGGGTGAGGTAGGTACACAGAGATAAAGACAGAAAATTAGAGACCCATCTTGAGGGAGACCCTGAAAGAATCAGATCTCAGGTCGACATGGCTGCTAACTGGCACAAAATAAATAGATTTTGATAACTATCCCCATTCGACCGATAAAACTGACCACTATCCCGGCATTGTGGTCGAGAAATGAAGAACTAATCTGGTTCTGTCGTTGTGAATCATTGTCCCTGTTTCTCTCCACAGATGTTGTCAGGATTATTCAGTTTGCACGTCAATTCTTGTTTTTGGTTCAGATTTCCAACATCTGCATCTCTTGGTTTTCTGTTCAACTTTAAAATGGTTGGCACAAAACCGATGTTCTGCCAGCATTGGAAAAGTGGTCAGAAATATTCTTACCACGATGTGTGTGCAGAACAAAGCACGCATTCCTTGACCGGGAATAGAACCCGTGTCACGGCGGCGAGAGCGCCAAATGCTGGCTACTAGACTACAAGGGAAGGCAGAAGGCGCCCTTACATTTATTCAGAATGAGAACACTTTTGCCTTTTCATTTCTGATCAGTCTTGCTGCAGATTAGATCCTCCTTGCCTTCGAGCCTTCACAGAGTGGGAAGAGACCGTTCGGCCCATCGTACATTGTAGCTCATCAGGCATCCATGTATTCCAGTCCCAGTTTCAAGTTTTGGCTCAAAATGTTATGTGAACTGATGTTTCCAGAGCAAATATCAACGCGATTCTCACTGTGAATTTAAACGACACGACAATGGGACTGAGGTTTGACATGGTCACACTGTGTTGTAACCACCTTGAGGACCTGAACCTCTTTTTCACCCACAGAGGGAGACACACAGAAACATATCCCGAGAGGAACAGATGTCTCAGGATCATACCAGCTCCTTGTGCTTCACTTCCGCTCTCTGCTCCACACAACAGCTTCTCTGACAAAGGCAGCTTTAGGTTGAACACTCGCCAGTTTGACAGGCAATGAGAGATGTGGAGCAGAGCTGGAATTTAAAATGGACAATAGACCTAAATGCAAGTTTTAAATTCGAAACCACACTGATCCAAACCATTCAGATCCTCAGAACCTGACAAAACAGGACCAGCCATACACCTGTCTGACATTGAGCTGTAATGGACCCAAAAGCAACATTCCATTTGAATACACACTGATCCAATCCCTGCAGCTCGGAAGAACCTAAGAAAATAGCAACTGACAACATGCAATTGGCTGAACTAACACGTTACACTCGAGACATGTAGGATGTAAACCTACAATCGTCTGATTCAAAGTCAGATGTTTTATCTATTGCTTCACTAGTCGGATGCACACGCACACGCTGGACACTTTTCCATATGTGATGTAAATATGGAGATCTGGGAAACAACATTCATAAGGTGATCAACCAGCAAAGATAATCCACTTTGTGTAACAGGGCCTTTCAATGGCAAAGCAAATACATTTGTCCTCATGTGCCTGCTTCTGTGTCGCCTGTTCTTCTGCAGGATGTCTCCAGCATTTTATTCACAGTCACTACGCTATCTTATGATGCACTACACTGAAATGTACTTTCATACTTGGATTTAGTGTCACTTCCATTCAAGATCCTGAACAAATTCAGCGAGAAACCTCTGGTCATTTCCAACATGGAATTTGGAATCAGACGTTTTGAACGAAGGCTTTATTGGGGCCGCCCCATCACCGCAGATCAACGCCTCAAAACGAGCCGCTGTTAGTATCAAACTGTTCTGTACCTTCCGGCAGTAAATCAGGTTAGCACAGCTCCCCTTTCTTCACATTGAAACCAGGGCAGCAATATGAATTGTTTGGAAACTTAGAGAGAGAAACATTGCTGCTGAAGAAGATGATGTCGTGAAGATCATACACAGAGTCTGGACAGATCAGGTCACAAGTGTTACTGTCAGCTTCAGTAGGGTCACTGGTTCGGAGTCTGAGTTTGTAATACCCAGACCGGGATACAATTCCCAGACAGGAAATGAAGATTTATTTCTCTTCTTGTGAATTATCTTATTGAAAACCAACTCCTGCTTCCTCACAGAACACAGACCCAGACCAACCCAGTGACTGTTTGCATCGATCTCGAAGGACAAGAGCAACAGATACACGAGAGAACTGTAACCACAATCACCCATCTAGGATCTCGCCTTTCTAAGTTGGAAATATCTCTCTGCTCCGACAGTGCTTTTGGGTCTAGCTCCTGGAACTCCCTCCCTAACAGTATCATGGCTGTCCCTTTATAACATCCAGGGTTCTGTAAAGTTACTCAACATCTCAATCTCTGGAGTAAATAGGGATGGACAGTGATTCCTATCCCATTGATTGGCGTCCTACGCTACGAATGAGTTTCGAATAGGATGATTAGATTCACTATCGCATGGAAACAGGCCCTTCGGCCCAACACTGGCCCTCCAGAGAGTAACACACCCCGACCAATTTCCTTCTGGCTAATGCACCTAATAGGTTTGGCAATTCACCATGACCAATTCACCCTAAACTGCACATCTTTGGACTGCGGAAGGAGGCCCACACAGACACGGGGAGAATGTGCAAACACCATACAGACAGTTACCGGAGGCTGGAATTGAACTGGAGGCCCTACTGCTGTGAGGCAGCAATGTGAACCACTGATCCACCGTGCGACCCCTACGGTTTCATGGTGGACACCTGCTAATGATCGAGAGAAGTGATTCAGAGGAGCGGGGTGATTGAAATAAAATGAAAGGTAAAGACGCCTGGAAGGATTGAATCAGTAAGTGAGAGAGGAGCTGGTGGAGCAAGGCTCAATGTTAGACCTAAAAGATCAGCCTATACTGCCCACTGTTTGTACTGACTCACACAACACTCCTGATCCATTCACCACAATGACCCTGTTCTCTTGGGGTGATATTCCCTCGGTACATATTAACGCAGTTCATGGGCTCCAGGAGGATAAACACATCCTCTTTATCCTGTCAGTTTAATGAAGATGGAGGGATCAGTTTGAACCCAACGCAAGAAGAGATTAGCTCTTTCTGTGCATTTTCACTGGGGAATGTCCAGCTGTGAACTATTCTTTTCTGTATAAGAGGAGGCTGATTTAAATTCTCACCGAGCAACTTTCAACCCGAAACAAATGTCCGAGTTCCTCTGATGGAATAGTTAATGAACTGCAGATCGGGATTTGTAAAGCAGTGTCTGCGCTGTCTCCGTGGATTAATGAGTTAAAGCGCCTGGTAATAACCAGACCAGGATGGTGTCAAATCCTGGCGTTGCATGTCCTGGATATTGAAGGTTCGTTGCTTAACCATCTCGTAAATGCCATTTTGTTGATCCACCATACCGAAAGAGACGGTTCAGCATCCTTCTGGTGTTTGAGCTCAGCCCATTGGTATTTCATGTTCCCACGTCCTACCGCCTCCTGTGGTCCCATCAGTCAATGCTCTATCTTTCTAATTCCACTTTTATTCTCCCTCCTTCATTCCCACTTTGTTGGGAATAACGAGGTGAGGTAGGAGACACTGCAGATATCCCAGCAATGTTGTGGTAATGGCACACACACTGCAAGGTGATACCCCTCATATTCTGCTGTCACCATTCATTCGTTCAATTGAAGCAAAGACTTCACTTCAATCGTATAATTGGGGTAAAATTGTTTTTGTTTGGTGGATTATGAATTCTATTAAGAATTGTGAAAGCTCATCATATTTTGAGTGAAGAAATGTCACCTTACCACAGGCCTCAGTGACAGAGACTCGACCCGGAGAATGTGAGTACAGTTCTACACACTCTAGTCAGGGGCGGGGAAAGCCCATCAGTAGGTCTACTCTCAAACTATCTCCGAATGTCAGACTTTTCAAAGAGCAGGAATGGAAAATAAGGGATATTGATAGACAGAGAGTGGGAGCATGTGGAAGAGAGTGAGGTGGATACACAGAGGAAATGATGGACGAGTCGAGACGCATATTGAGGGAGAGCCTGAAAATAGAGACTCTCCATTTAAAATGGGTGCTCACTGACAGAAAGGGGAATAAAAAAGAACAATTGAAGGCCAGCGTTTCACCAGCTCAAGGCAACGGAATCAGCATTACACCCGGAAAAGGTCGGTTGACATTCAGAAAGTTGACATTTCTCGGCTAATGTAATATTCTGATAAATATGCTGATTTGCTAAGTAAAACTGACAATTACTCTTGCATTAAAACAATAAAATGCAAAGCTAGTCTGGTTCTGTCGATCTGAAACATTAAACCTGTTTCTCTCCACAGATGCTGCCAAGTCTGCCGAGTTTCTCTGTCAATTTCCGTTTCTGATTCCGAATTCCAGCATTCGCAGTGCTTTGTTTAAAGTTACTCTGCATTAAGTATGGGACAACACTTGATCAATTGTCAGCTCCATACTTCATTCCCTGCTTCGGGAAGGCTGACCCCACGATTAATGGGACGAGGGAAAACTCCACTTGCTGCAACAGTGAGAAAACTGAATCCTCACCAGGAGGCGAACAGGGAAAGCAAAAAGAAAAGGCACTGTGTGTTTTCATCATGAAACCGCTTTTGTCTTTTCATCTGTGATCATTTTAGCTGCAGATTAGTTTCTCCCTTTCTTCCGATTTTTACAGCGTGAAAAAGACCTTTCGGCCCATCTGCAGTGCGGGTCATTGGACTTCCATCTATTCTAGTCCCAGTTCCCATAAACCTGCGTTTCTGATGTTACCAGGGTGAATCTAAATGGGGTTCTCCCTGTGACCTTAAATGACACAACAATGGGACTGAAGTTGGACATGGTCACATTATGTTGTAACACCGCCGAGGAACTCAACCTCATATTTCCCCACAGATGGAAACAAACAGAGGTCTCAGGATTAGTCCCGTTCCATATGCTTCACATCCACCAGTTTCTCCGACCAGCTCACCGCAGCTGGTCAAAGGGGGCTGCAGCACAGAAAATGCCCTTCGGCCCATCAAGTCTGCACCAGCCGAAGACTGGCCCCTGACTGTTTTCATCTCGTTTTCCAACGGTTGGCTCGGAGCTTCAACAAAGTTGGGATGGAATTGTTCAACTCCTAGTGTCTCAACTTTCTCTGGGGATTTCTGCGTGTTTCACTCTGAAAGGCTGAGGGCTGTGGATTGCCCCCATTCCCAACCTGTCTGAAATGTCTTTTTTCCCTTTTCCTGTGTTTTGTATGTGAAAAAAGAAGACAGGGTGTTATCGCCCTTTTAATTTGTTGACATTACTGAATCGCAACCGAAAGGCTGCGGGGGTAAAGCCAAATGAGTTTCAAGTCCATTGCCTGAAACACGCATCGACGATTACAGAACCACACTGTCCTCTTCATTTTCCAGGTGTCTCAGTATATTCAAAGAATACGGCAGAAGCTCGATGGGTCTAGCGGAATCTGTGAAAAGAGAAACAGAAATAACGGTTGGAGTGTGTTTGAGAACTCGAGCAGCCCATGTCTAATCAAATGATTGGTCTGGCTTGCTGAAGTTGGAGCGAGAATGTGCCCGACAGGAAGTTGTTCAAGATGTAGTCGGCAGGATTCAACCCTGCATGGGGAAACATCAATGGATTATTAACCCATCGCCTTACTCACTCTGCCACGAATACTCTTGCGTGCAAGAGGCTTAATTTTTCTTCTAGAATGGAGAGCTGTAACCTGAAACACCAGTATTTGGCTTGTCCTGTCCGCAGCATGACCCCAGTATTCCCTGTCATCCTCTCTTGGTTCAGAACGGAGGAGGATGCTGGGAGATCACGTTGAATGACACCCACATTGATGAGAGGTAAAGTGGATGGGAAGGATCCATTCTCATGTGCAGAGAGATTCATAAACACAGCAGTGGATTGAGAAAGAAAAATGTCCTTATACTTGTCTAGCGCTTTCTCGCCAGCTGGATTATGGTCAGTGACGTGCTTTTGAAAAGATTCGCCATTGGCAAACCAAAGTGCAAATCTGGTCGATTTATTTAATCAGAGGTCAAAACAGGAAAATGTTTCGAATGCACACAGCTGGCACTGGACAGTGCAGACCTATTCTCTGGGGGTTATTCTGCTCTGATTAACGTCTGGGACAATTTGGGAACAGGGGGGTTTCTAACAGCGGAAGGGGTCACAAATTTCAGACTCTGATGAGAAGGATATTCTTTCTTTCAGAGGGTAGCAAAACTATGGAATTCTATAGGTCAGAGGGCAGTGAAGGCTAGTTATCTTCAAGACTGAGATAGACAAACATTTAGTTAATTCACAATCAAGTGCTACGGTGATCAGGCTGAAATGGGGGGTTGAGGATTAAATAAATCAGCCGGGATCTCATTGAAACCTGTCTCCCACGTGATCGGCTAAATTGCTTCCATCTGCTCTCATATCTTTGCTGTTATTTGGAAGATGCGAGACACCAGTATAAAATAAGAAAAACAGAAAGTTAGGAAGAGATGATTGCAGTCAAACTGTGTCAAAAATATTTATTGGAACGAATACCATATTTGGCAATTTGCCAGGTTTCTTTACTCACATGTCCAGCAAAGCTGATCGAGGGAGCTATTGATCTGAGTGTTCTTGGACAAGAACCAAATAAAGGTCAGTGACATTTGTTTTCTGGCAAAATACATGACCTTTCCTGATGCTCACAATGAAGGAGATGGTTTCCAAGAAAAGACAGAGACTCAGTCACCTGTAAAGTAATCGATGGCCAAGATATGTCTCGCGATGTTCTACGGGACATATGAGATTTATTGATTATTGTTCTCCAAACTTCCTTTACAATGGAACCGGGAGTGGGAGCGGGGAAATTAAACCCAACCATGATTATAACGATCTTTTAATCACTCACACTATTTATTTCTTGTATGTTTTATCTCACATTGTGGTTACTGCGAGTTGGCTTCTAAACTGCATCTGCTGGTGTGTTCCTTTCTCACTGTTCCTCATCTGTATCCAAACACATTCTGCATCCTTATCTCCTGAATGAAGGTAATCTCAAACTATTCTACAAGTGTCACCAAAACCTCTGCATTTCACACGCCTCTATATGTCATCTCCCAATACTAACTGATACTTTACTGTGTTGCAATTCTCCATAATAAGATTAATAAGAATAAAATAGAGACTGGTGGACCTGGGTTTCCAAGCACGTTATTGCAGCTAAACCGCAGATGACTGCCCACGATACGATCACAGAAACACACACCGATCCATCAGGCAACACAGAATAAGTTCAGCACTAGAGGACATGTCAGGAACAGCACCAGAAACACAACAGAAATATTTCTCGGCGCTGCTATGTTGGATGTATTTCTCAATGAGCAATCGAGAGTTTCATGTGTTCCATCAGGAGTTACGTCACACCCGGAAGTAACCAGTGTCACAGACGGTCATCCGATCGAAGTTCCCAGCCCTGGAATCCGAGACACTCAGTGCCCTGTGGATAGCTCCAAGGAACAGCCGTCCGTGGCGTTTATGGGTGAGTTGAACTTTATGAATGCAGCTCGCTAGTTGTCGGCCTGTTTCTCCGATATAGTGTTTCATGCAGTCGCTGCGTGGAATCTACACAACCACGTTTGTACATGATGGGTATTGGGTGTTGTGTTCTGGGGAGTTTTGTCTGAGTGAGGCTGTGGGTTTATGTGTCTGTTGTAACCCAGTGTGTTCAGAGGAGTCTGACCGTCAGTTCCCAGCAATTTATTTTAATAAAGGGGAGTATCCTTTTCAAATTGCCTGGTGGCATATCCTCGTTGCGAATTTCGTGTGCCAAACATCTGGGAATGAAATCGGGGGGATATCATTCTTGGAAAAGAAATTATGTGGCAGTCCCGAATTGTCACGACCAGCTGTCCCGAGTAGCAATCCGTCCAGACGACAAGGTTTGGTGAGAACAGCACAATAGTAATAGGACAGGGCAAACAGAAGGCAGACAGAGAATTTCTAGAAGCAGGGCACTCATCCGCGGATTCCAGCAATAAACAGATTCATCTGGACCCAGTCTGTAACCCCAAAACCCGGAAGCAGCGGGAATGAAACCAAATCAATTCCAACTGCCACAGGACAGCAGCGCTTCACAACAGACTCTGCAGCCCTGAGGATGGCACCCAGAAATGTGAGGAAAATGCTGCAAACCATCTTCCCAGCTCCGCCAAACATTCCAACACCAACTCCAGGAGGCACACGGGCTCCACGTCTTTCTGCTCCAAAACGCTCCGGTTTTCTCCAGCAGAGTATTGTACCCTGAACCCCCGGGAACAAGGTGAGGATGGCAACCCGTACATGGCCAGGAACGGCAGTGAGAGCGATGGTAACAGCTGTCATTGTCGTATGGACAGCCACAAACAGTCCCTTTGAAAAGGACTTTGTCCATATGAAAGTCTGTACAGCAGTATAACCCGGGGCCCAAACAGACTGCGCTGGGTATTCATATTCCAGACAATTTACGGTGGGCACCGTTTTCCCTGAAAGTGAGTGGGGATTGATATTTCATTGCTGATGTAAAACCAGATCCTACACTGAATCTGCTCGCCGGTTTTTGTTGCTGTGGTGAAACGGTGGGCAATCACGGTGTGAAACGTTGTTCTCGCTCTCTGGTTTCCTTCATTCCTGTCCTGGTCAGGGAGGCTGGGGATTGGTCCTCTCCATCAGATGGAGGGACCAGCGCATTGTTGACCCAATTTAATCAAGAATGGAATTGGTCATCTTCATTCTCATGGTTCATTGTTGTTCTGTTTTGTTGGATGTTACTTGATCACTTTCTGGGACTTGACAATGCATTAAAGCGCCAGTATGTTTGGAAGCACTTTTTGGAATTGTCTCGCTGCTATTTGTGTGAGCAGTACATGACATAGACGAATCGCACTCCCTCAAAATCAGCATGTCAGTGTGTCTGGGAATGGGTCCGCCTTTTCTGTTTTGCTTCTGTTCCACGCTAAGAGCTGTCAGTTTTTGGATTCGATGGAGTGCTGAGGGGGTAACACAATTTGTGTGGTATTTTTCTTCAGGCCAAAATCCACCCTCCAGGTAAAACAGCCGAACGCGCTGAGTAACAATCAGTACGCGTTTTTTTTTAGCAAATGGTCAATTCAAGCTGGTGTCAGCTTCTGGAGCGTCTCAGAGTTGCCAAGCACGGAAACAGACCCTGCTATCTAACTTGCCTCTGCTAAACAGATAACCGAAATTAATCTAACCAATATTTGCCAAAATTTGTCCCTTATCTCTCCGAACCCTTTCAGATGCCTTTGAAATGTTGTGAGCGCACCAGTCTCTGACACTAAATATGACAATTCATTCTGTACACACGGAAATGTCTGTGTTCAAAACAAGTGTCCCTCACATCCCCTTTAAATGTTCCTGTTCTCACATTAAACCAATGTTATCTCGCTTTGAACTCATGTGCCTTGTGAAAAATTACTCCCTGACTCTTTTCTCTGTCCGTCTGCCTCATGTCTTTATAAAATCCTGTAAGTCCATTCCTCAGCCCTGAAGCTCCAGGGAAAACTGCCGAAGCCAATTCAGCTTCGTGCTATTGTCCAAACAGTGCAAACCTTGCAAACCCTTTCAAAGACTTTCGAAATACGTTCGTTCCTGAATGCGCGATCTGTTCGGGCCTGAACTGAAGCGATGCTGAAACGCTAGTAATGAGATTTTGGCGCTCTGCGCCTCTGTGGTTGCGTGGCTGAGTGGTCTAAGTCGCTGAATTTCGGCTCCAGTCTCTATCGAGTCATGGGTTCGAATCCCACCGCTACCAAAATCGCTGAAAGCAGTTAATCATAGCGGAACATTCGCAGGCCCTCTGCGTTTTCGTTGTTGTGTTTGCAGCTGCTCAGGTTCCGACTGACTCTGACTCGGATATATGCGCGGCCAGTTTCTGTGTCTCAAATAGAGTCAGCTCATTTGTCTGAAAGTTTGGTGGTTCGAGCCCGCCCTGAGCACCGAGTTCAAGCATTGAGACCAACCATGTCCCGACACTGCAACCACGAGAACTCACCCGAGTCTGTAGCTGGATGCGGCCCCAATGTCTCCAAGGCCCCGCTGCCAACAGAAAGCGGCGACTGCAGCTTCAACCAGCGGCTTCCTGCTCAGCCCTGGGACACAGCACATGGAAAATCCTTCCCCAGGAACAGCTCTTCCCGTGTGAAAGGGACAACCATTCCACTTTAAATTGGACACGGCTTCAGAGGATTGTTCCTGTTCTTCGAACGTTTCACAAACAAAACTCCTGTCTCGCAAATAAGAAGTGGGAAAAGTTGGTGGCAGGAAGAATAGAGAAAGTGTTGACTGTGAGGACTCTGTCTCGTCAGCAGATGGGATTCCATCTTATGGGCAAGTGGAGACAGCTTTCACTCAGAAACCGAGGTGTGATCAAACACAGTCGGATCGACGTGTCAAAACCAACCCCTGCACTGGGTTACAATACTGCAAGTGGAGCAGAGAGCTGGATTTCTTTAAAGGAGGGAAAGGGCCCATCGTGAGGCTTGAACCTACGGCCCTGAGATTAAGCATCTCATGCTCTACCGACTAAAGTCGCTGGGCCTGGCTCACGATTGATGAGTGTGTCATTTCATACTGAGCATATTTCACCCGGCATTGCAATTTACAAGGATCCAGTTCATTCCTCCCAATCACAAATGTCATCATTCACACTTTCCATTTCTCAGCTATTGTTCCAACAGAACATTATTATCTATTTAGCACTTGTCTCTGGATTTAAGACTCAATATAAATATTTTCATATTTTTATCCTCATCTTTATGTCACCGGAGTGATTCCCAGTCACTCTGGCATTCGGTAAATCAATTGGGAAATTACCTAAGGAAACCCAATCATTTCTGTTTCGAGTGTAAGGAATCCCTTTGAAAAGCATACTTCCGTTTATTAAAATAAATTGCTGTGAACTGACGGTCAGACCCCTCTGAACACACTGGGTTACAACAGACACATAAACCCACAGCCTCACTCAGACAAAACTCCCCAGAACACAACACCCAATACCCATCATGTACAAACGTGGTTGTGTAGATTCCACGCAGCGACTGCATGAAACACTATATCGGAGAAACAGGCCGACAACTAGCGAGCTGCATTCATAAAGTTCAACTCACCCATAAACGCCACGGACGGCTGTTCCTTGGAGCTATCCACAGGGCACTGAGTGTCTCGGATTCCAGGGCTGGGAACTTCGATCGGATGACCGTCTGTGACACTGGTTACTTCCGGGTGTGACGTAACTCCTGATCGAACACATGTAACTCTCGATTGCTCATTGAGAAATACATCCAACATCGCAGCGCAGAGAAATATTTCTGTTGTGTTTCTGGTGCTGTTCCTGACATGTCCTCTAGTGCTGAGCTTATTCTGTGTAGGCTGATGGATCGGTGTGTGTTTCTGTGATCGTATTGTGGGCAGTCATCTGCGGTTTAGCTGCAATAACGTGCGTTGGAAACCCATGTCCACCAGTCTCTATTTTGTTTTTCTCAAATTATGTACAATTGATTCACAGTAAAGTATCAGTTAATATTGGGAGATGTCATACAGAGGCGTGTGAAATGCAGAGATTTTGATGACACTTGTACAATGGTTAGAGATTACCTTCATTCAGGAGATAAGGATGCAGAATGTGTTTTGGAAGAGATTAGGAACAGTGAGGAAAAAACTCACCAGCAGATGTAGTTTACAAGCCCACTCGCACTAACCACAATGTGAGATAAATCATACAAGAAATAAATAGTGTATGAGTGATAAAAGTTGGCAATAATCATGGTTGGGTTTAATTTTCCACTCCCACTCCCGGTTCCATTGTAAAGGAAGTTTGGAGAACAATAATCAATAAATCACATATGTCCCATAGAACATCGCGAGTCATATCTTGGTCTTCGATTACTTTACAGGTGACTTAGTCTCTGTCTTTTCTTGGAAACCATCTCTTTCATTGTGAGCATCAGAAAAGGCCATGTATTTTGCCAGAAAACAAATGTCACTGACCTTTATTTGTTTCACATCCAAGGACACTCAAATCACCAGCTCCCTTGATCAACTCTACCGCCCATGTTAGCAAAGAAATCTGGCAAATTGACAGTTTGATTTTCCTAGCAATAAATAATTGTGACTCCGTTTGGCTGCAGTCATCTCTTCCTAACTTTGGGCTTTCCTGCGTTTACAGTTGGGTTTAGCATCTTCCAAGTGACAGCAAAGATATTAGAGCAGTTGGAAGCATTTTTGCCGATCAAGTCGGCGAGTTTTCAAGGAGATCACTGCTGATTTGTTTAATCCTCAACTCCCCTTGTCAGCCTTATCTCCCTGGCCCTTGATTGCGAATTGACAAAATGTCTGTCGATCTCAGCCGTGAAAATACCTCGCCTTGACGGCCCTGTGTTGGAAAGAATTCCACTGATTTGCTACCCTCTCATAGAGAGAATATCGTCCCCATCAGAGTCTTCAATGTTTAACCCCTTCTGCTGTGATGAGACCCTGTGTTCCCACATTATCCTGGGTGTAAATCAGAGCAGAATGAACCCCTGAAGGTAGATCTACACTCTCTTCTGCCAGCTGTGAGTATTTGAAAACATTTCATGTTTTGATACCTGATTAACCAATTAGAGCTGATTTTTCACATTAGATTGGCCAATGGAGAGTCATCTTCAAGAGCACTTCAATGGCTGTAATTCAGCTGGCGGTGTAAGTGCTAGTCAAACACAAGGACACTCGGTGTACTGCTGTGTCTATGAATCTCCTGCACATGAAAATGGATCCTTCCCATCCACTTTACCTCTCATCAATGTGGGTGTCATTTAACTTGATCTCCCAGCATCCTCCTCCGTTCTGAACCAAGAGAGGGTGACAGGGAATACTGGGGTCATGCTGCGGACAGGACAAGCCAAATACTGGTGTTTCAGGTTACAACTCTCCATTCTAGAAGAAATATTAAGCCACTTGTACGTAAGGGTGTTCGGGGTAGCGTAAGTAAAGCGATGGTTTAGTAATCCATTGACGTTTCCCCATGCAGGGTCGAATCCTACCGACTGCATCTTGAACAACTTCCCGTAGGACACAGTCTCGCTCGCACTTCAGCAAACCCATGTTAGCCGACCAGGCCAGTTATTTGATTAGACATAGGTTGCTCGAGTTCTGAATCAGAAATATACCACCCTCCAACCGTTATTTCTGTTTCTCTTTTCACAGATACTGCTAGACCCATCGAGCTCCTGCAGTATTCTCTGAATGTAATGCTCACCAGCCTCGGAATCTCTCAACAAAACGGGACTTCTCATCCCTGGACACGGTGTAAGACAGAGGATTGTGAAGAGATTTTGGGAAAATATTGTCACTTGGCAGGTGCACAAATGTTAAAGGCGCCTCCCGTATAACACAGTTTCCAGCTTTGTGAACCTTCGGGAACTCTTTGGGAAATGGAATCAGAGGAGAATGAAGAAGGGCGAACTGTCGGGCTGAGCAGAAACAGTCAAGACACCTTCCCCTTCTTGAAGAGGACGCCACATGAACTGATCGGAGACATTGAGAGAATTCTCGTTCCTGTACATGAGGAATACAAATCTCATCTGGACTCTAGATCAATGAAATAACTCGGGACCACACAAGACACTGGGAGGCTCGAAGTGAGATGGTCCCGGTTGGAGGAGAGCTGGTTCCCAGTGACATGGGTGTGTCTGTAGTGGGTGGGATCAGACTGTTCCCATGTCGCCATAATGAATGTCTCAGTCTATATTCTGGCAAAGTAAAACTGATAGAGGACAGTTGGCGTTCTGGGAAGGGCAGACTGAAGTGGAAAGTCAGTCACAGCCTGCTTTAGAGGATCGTGCAAGGTGTGAGGTTAGAAGTTTCAGCGCATTCGACTGTTAAATGAAAGGTTCCTGGTTCAAGAGCCCCCAGGGCGACAGCGATGGTTGTTCTTGCTGCATCTGTTTTGGATGCTGCACAGTTTCGTGTGTCGAGTGGGGTCAGGAAAATGTTCTCCAAACGGAACCCTTTCGTGTGAGGATCCACAAAGAAGTTTCTGCATTGCTTTAATGGTTCATGTAAAGAACTGTGGATTCTTGGAATCTGAAGCAAAAACAGAAGCTGCTGTCGAATCTAACGGAGTTGGCAGGACCTGTGGGAGATTACCGAGATCTGATGAAGTTTTGAAATGTTGTCTCTGATTTTCTCCGCATAGATGCTGTAAGATCTGCTGAGTTTCTCTTGCAATTCCTGTTCTTGGTTTTAAATGAATGTCCGTTCCATATATCAGGATGATACAACCAGACCCACCATGCACCAATATTTAACGCTTTTGCAAACTGTGAAGTGATTGGATTCAAACAAACCCGATAATGATTCACTCTTCCTCAGCTCCACAATGAGAGAAACCTGGAAAATGAAGAGGACAGTGTGGTTCTGTAATCGTCGATGCGTGTTTAAGGGAATGGACTTGAAATTCATTTGGATTTCCCCTCACAGCCTGGAATCCTTTCGGATGCAATTCAGTAATGTCAACAAATAAAAAGGGAGATTACACCCTGTCTTCAACTTTCAAATACGAAACACAGGAGAAGGGAAAAAAAGACATTTCAGACAGTTTTGGAATGGTGGCAATCCACAACCCTCTGCCTTTCAGGTTACAACACGCAGAAATCCCCAGAGAAAGTTGAGACATTATGAGTTGAACAATTCCATCCCAACTTTGATGAAGCTCCGAGCCAACCGTTGGAAAACGAGATGAAAACAGTCAGGGGCCAGTCTTCGATTGGTGCAGACTTGATGGTCCGAAGGGCATTTTCTGTGCTGCAGCCCCCTTTGACCAGCTGCGGTGAGCTGGTCGGAGAAACTGGCGGATGTGAAGCATATGGAACGGGACTAATCCTGAGACCTCTGTTTGTTTCCATCTGTGGGGAAATATGAGGTTGAGTTCCTCGGCGGTGTTACAACATAATGTGACCATGTCCAACTTCAGTCCAATTGTTGTGTCATTTAAGGTCACAGGGAGAATCCCATTTAGATTCGCCCTGGTAACATCAGAAACGCAGGTTTATGGGAACTGGGACTAGAATCGATGGAAAATGAGCCGCACTGCAGATGGGCCGAAAGGTCTTTTTCACGCTGTAAAAATCGGAAGAAAGGGATAAACTAATCTGCAGCTAAAATGATCACAGATGGAAAGACAAAAGCGGTTTCATGATGAAAACACACAGTGCCTTTTCTTTTTGCTTTCCCTGTGAGCCTCCTGGTGAGGATTCAGTTATCTCACTGTTGCAGCAAGTGGAGTTTTCCCTCGTACCATTAATCGTGGGGACTGCCTTCCCGAAGCAGGGAATGAAGTATGGAGCTGGCAATTGATCAAGTGTTGTCCCATACTTAATGTAGAGTAACTTTAAACAAAGCACTGCGAATGCTGGAATTCGGAATCAGAAACGGAAATTGACAGAGAAACTCGGCAGACTTGGCAGCATCTGTGGAGAGAAACAGGTTTAATGTTTCAGATCGACAGAACCAGACTAGCTTTGCATTTTATTGTTTTAATGTCAGAGTAATTGTCAGTTTTACTTAGCAAATCAGCATATTTATCAGAATATTACATTAGCCGAGAAA
This sequence comes from Chiloscyllium punctatum, assembly GCF_047496795.1. Classification (NCBI taxonomy): domain Eukaryota; kingdom Metazoa; phylum Chordata; class Chondrichthyes; order Orectolobiformes; family Hemiscylliidae; genus Chiloscyllium; species Chiloscyllium punctatum. Next base: position 74,656,227 of record NC_092768.1, read on the forward strand.
TGTCAACTTTCTGAATGTCAACCGACCTTTCCGGGTGTAATGCTGATTCCGTTGCCTTGAGCTGGTGAAACGCTGGCCTTCAATTGTTCTTTTTTATTCCCCTTTCTGTCAGTGAGCACCCATTTAAATGGAGAGTCTCTATTTTCAGGCTCGCCCTCAATATGCGTCTCTACTCGTCTATCATTTCCTCTGCGTATCCACCTCACTCTCTTCCACATGCTCCCACTCTCTGTCTATCAATATCCTTTATTTTCCATTTCTGCTCTTTGAAAAGTCTGACATTCGGAGATAGTTTGAGAGTAGACCTACTGATGGGCTTTCCCCGCCCCTGACTAGAGTGTGTAGAACTGTACTCACATTCTCCGGGTAGAGTATTTGTCACTGAGGCCTGTGGTCAGGTGACATGTCTTCACTCAAAATATGATGAGCTTTTACAATACTTAATAGAATTCATAATCCACCAAACAGAAACAATTTCACCCCAATTATACGATTGAAGTGAAGCCTTTTCTTCAATTGAACTAATGAATGGTGACAGCAGAATATGAGGGGTATCATCTTGCAGTGTGTGTGCCATTACCACAACATTGCTGGGATATCTGCAGTGTCTCCTGCCTCACCTCGTTATTCCCAATAAAGTGGGAATGAAGGAGGGAGAATAAAAGTGGAATTAGAAAGATAGAGCATTGACTGATGGGACCACAGGAGGCGGTAGGACGTGGGAACATGAAATACCAATGGGCTGAGCTCAAACACCAGAAGGATTCTGAGCCGTCTCTTTCGGTATGGTGGGTCAACACAATGGCATTTACGGGATGGTTAAGTAACGAACCTTCAATATACAGGACATGCAACGTCAGGATTTGACACCATCCTGGTCTGGTTATTACCAGGCACTTTAACTCATTAATCCACGGAGACAGCGCAGACACTGCTCTCCAAATCCCGATCTGCAGTTCATTAACTATTCAATCAGAGGAACTCGGACATTTGTTTCGGGTTGAAAGTTGCTCGGTAAAACTGACATTTACACTTGCATTGAATTTAAATCAGCCTCCTCTTATACAGAAAAGAATAGTTCACAGCTGGACATTCCCCAGTGAAAATGCACAGAAAGAGGCAATCTCCTCTTGCGTTGGGTTCAAACTGATCCCTCCATCTTCATTAAACTGACAGGATAAAGAGGATGTGTTTATCCTCCTGGAGCCCATGAACTGCGTTAATATGTACCGAGGGAATATCACCCCAAGAGAACAGGGTCATTGTGGTGAATGGATCAGGAGTGTTGTGTGAGTCAGTACAAACAGTGGGCGGTATAGGCTGATCTTTTAGTTCAAACATTGAGCCTTGCTCCACCAGCTCCTCTCTCACTTACTGATTCAATCCTTCCAGGCGTCTTTACCTTTCATTTTATTTCAATCACCCCGCTCCTCTGAATCACTTCTCTCGATCATTAGCAGGTGTCCACCATGAAACCGTAGGGGTCGCACGGTGGATCAGTGGTTCACATTGCTGCCTCACAGCAGTAGGGCCTCCAGTTCAATTCCAGCCTCCGGCCACTGTCTGTATGGTGTTTGCACATTCTCCCCGTGTCTGTGTGGGCCTCCTTCCGCAGTCCAAAGATGTGCAGTTTAGGGTGAATTGGTCATGGTGAATTGCCAAACCTATTAGGTGCATTAGCCAGAAGGAAATTGGTCGGGGTGTGTTACTCTCTGGAGGGCCAGTGTTGGGCCGAAGGGCCTGTTTCCTCGCGATATGGAATCTAACCATCCTGTTCAAAACTCATTCGTGGCGTTGGACGCCACTCAATGGAATCGGAATCACTGTCCATCCCTATTTACACGAGATCTTGAGTTACTTCACAGAACCCTGGAAGAACTCGAGGCACAGCCATGTTACTGTTAGGGAGGGAGTTCCAGGATGTAGACCCAAAAGCACTGTAGGAGCAGCGAGATATTTCCAACTCAGAAAGGCAGATCCTAGATGGGTGATTTGTGGTTACAGTTCTCTCATGTATCTGTTGCTTTTGCCCTTCTAGACACATGCAAACAATCACTGGGTTGGTCTGGGTCTGTGTTCTGTGAGCAAGCAGGAGTTAGCTTTCAATAAGATAACTCACAAGAAGAGGAATAAATCTTCATTTCCTGACTGGGAATTATATCCCGGTCTGGGCATTACAAACTCAGACTCCGAACCAGGAACCCTACTGAGGCTGACAGTAACACTTGTGACCTGATCTGTCCAGACTCTGTGTATGATCTTCACGACATCATCATCTTCAGCAGCAATGTTTCTCTCTCTAAGTTTCCAAACAATTCATATTGCCGCCCTGGTTTCAATGTGAAGAAAGCGGAGCTGTGCTAACCTGATTTACTGCAGGAAGGTACAGAACAGTTTGATACTAACAGCGGCTCGTTTTGAGGCGTTGATCTGCGGTGATGGGGCGGCCCCAATAAATCCTTCGTTCAAATCGTCAGATTCCAAATTCCATGTTGGAAATGACCAGAGGTTTCTCGCTGAATTTGTTCAGGATCTTGACTGGAAGTGACACTAAATCCAAGTATAAAAGTGCATTTCAGTGGAGTGCATCATAAGATAGCGTAGTGACTGTGAATAAAATGCTGGAGACGTCCAGCAGAAGATCAGGCGACACAGAAGCAGGCACATGAGGACAAATGTATTTGCTTTGCCATTGAAAGGCCCTGTTACACAAAGTGGATTATCTTTGCTGGTTGATCACCGTATGAATGTTGTTTCCCAGATCTCCATATTTACATCACATATGGAAAGGTGTCCAGCGTGTGTGTGTGCAGCCGGATAGTGAAGCAATAGATAAAACATCTGACTTTGAATCAGACGATTGTAGGTTTACATCCTACATGTCTCGAGTGTAACGTGTTAGTTCAGCCAATTGCATGTTGTCAGTTGCTATTTTCTTAGGTTCTTCCGAACTGCAGGGATTGGATCAGTGTGTATTCAAATGGAATGTTGCTTTTGGGTCCATTACAGCTCAATGTCAGACAGGTGTATGGCTGGTCCTGTTTTGTCAGGTTCTGAGGATCTGAATGGTTTGGATCAGTGTGGTTTCGAATTTAAAACTTGCATTTCGGTCTATTGCCCATTTTAAATTCCAGCTCTGCTCCACATCTCTCATTGCCTGTCAAACTGGCGAATGTTCAACCTAAAGCTGTCTTTGTCAGAGAAGCTGTTGTGTGGAGCAGAGAGCGGAAGTGAAGCACAAGGAGCTGGTATGATCCTGAGGCATCTGTTCCTCTCGGGATATGTTTCTGTGTGTCTCCCTCTGTGGGGGAAAATGAGGTTCAATTAGACAATAGACAATAGATGCAGGAGTAGGCCATTCAGCCCTTCGAGCCTGCACCGCCATTCAATATGATCATGGCTGATCATTCCCAATCAGTATCCTGTTCCAGCCTTATCTCCATTACCCTTGACTCCACTATCTTTAAGAGTTCTATCCAATTCTTTCTTAAATGAATCCAGAGACTGGGCCTCCACTGCCCTCTGGGGCAGAGCATTCCACACAGCCACCACTCTCTGGTGGGTCCTCAAGGTGTTTCCAACACAGTGTGACCATGTCAAACCCCAGTCCCATTGTCGTGTCGTTTAAATTCACAGTGACAATCGCATTGATATTTGCTCTGGAAACATCAGTTCACATAACATTTTGAGCCAAAACTAGAAACTGGGACTGGAATACACAGATGCCCGATGAGCTGCAATATACGATGGGCCGAACGGTCTCTTCCCACTCTGTGAAGGCTCGAAGGCAAGGAGGATCTAATCTGCAGCAAGACTGATCAGAAATGAAAAGGGAAAAGATTTTGAATTTTGAATAAATGCAAGGGTACCTTCTGCCTTCCCTTGTAGTCTAGTAGCCAGCATTTGGCGCTCTCGCCACCGTGACACGGGTTCTATTCCCGGTCAAGGAATGTGTGCTTTGTTCTGCACACACATCGTGGTAAGAATATTTCTGACCACTTTTCCAAAGCTGGCAGAACATCGGTTTTGTGCCAACCGTTTTAAAGTTGAACAGAAAACCAAGAGATGCAGATGTTAGAAATCTGAACCAAAAACAAGAATTGACGTGCAAACTGAATAGTCCTGGAAACATCTGTGGGGAGAAACAGAGACAATGATTCACAACGACAGAACCAGATTAGTTCTTCATTTCTAGACCACAATGCCGGGATAATGGTCAGTTTTATCGGTCGAATGGGGATAGTTATCAAAATCTATTTGTTTTTTGCCAGTTAGCAGCCATGTCGACCCGAGATCTGATTCTTTCAGGGTCTACCTCAAGATGGGTCTCTAATTTTCTGTCTTTATCTCTGTGTATCTACCTCACCCTTTACCATATTCTTTGACCCTTTATTTGCCAATATCCCTCATTTCCCATTCCTACTCTATGAAAAGCCTGACGTTCAGGGATAGTTTGAGAATGGAGCTGCTGAGAGGTTTTCTGGAACCTGGCAGGAATCTGTAAAACTTGGCTCACATTCTATGGATAATAGGTCCGCCACTTGGATGTGATACAAGGAGCCAGTTCTTCCTCAAAATATTGTAACCCTTTCGAAATTAAAGTTGCATTCCTTATCCGATAGAAAAAAAACTACAACAAAGGAGAATATGGAAGCATGAATGATGCTGTAAAATGAATGAATGGCGACAGCAGAGAATGAGGGTGATCCACTCCTGGTTTCTGTGCCATATCCACAACATCCCACGGCCTTTCTGCAGTGTCTCCTGCCTCACCTCGATATTCCCACCAAACTTGGAATGAAGGAGGGAGAATAAAAGTGGAGGAGAAGAAGGAGTGCTTTTGGAACAGCGACAAGAAACTCCAGGTTGGTGTATTGGTTAGGAAGGACAACATGCACTGATGGAACTAAACCAGGAAAAAGGAGTGGGTTTGCCAAACCATAACAGGTTCGAACTCAAACAGAATACTGAGTCCCTTCATCAGTAACACGACACTTAATAAAAGGTGAACCTACGGGCCTTCAATACAACAAGTGGGCGCAGCTGTGATTGGACCCTATGGTCAGCTGCTTCCCAAGGAGGGGTTTTAAATAACTAAGCGACGGCCATATGTGCAATTCCTTAACCACATGACCACAGTAACTCGGAAATACATTTCTGTATCAATATTACACAGTGTGATTTGCAATCAAACCCCACTTTTGCAAAACCAGACATTTCACGATTGAACATTCTTCAATGCAAAGGCACATAAAAGGGCAATCTTCTCTTACATTGGCTTCAAACAGATTTTTTTTCATCTGCTTAACCTGACAGGACAAATGGGAGGTTGTTCATCCTCTTGGGGCGTATTGACGGATTTAATACACACAGAGGTAATCTCACATGAAGAGGAACAGTGTCATTGCAATGTATTGCCCAGGAATGGTGTGTGATCCAATGTAAACAGTTTGCAGTAAAGGCTGACCCATTAGCAGCGACACTGAGCCTTGCACCACCAGATCCAGACTCACTTCCTGCCTCATGCCTCCCAGTCCTCATTGTCATTCACGTCAATTTCACTTCCCTGCTCCACTTCCCAACTTACTACCGATCTCCTGCAGGTGTCCAATTGGAACCTACCGCTGTTAGAAACGCATTCCTGGGATAATGATATCACTCAATGGAATAGGACTCGCTGTCCATCCCTAAATCCCCCAGAGATGGAGGAGATGAGTTGCTTTTGTGAACCATTGAACTCCTTCACACGGAGGTACTGCCATTATGGTGCAAGTGCGGGATTTCCTGGATTTACACCCAGAGACACTGAAGGAACACCAACATATTCCCACCTCAGGAAGGTGAGATGATTGGAGGGAGATTTGAAGGGGTCACTATCGTATCTGTCTGCTGTCATTGTCCTTCTACATGGTTCAAGCAATCACTGGGCTGATTCTGGAGTGATCCCGGTCTGTCTTCTGTGTGGGACGGGGAATGGGTTTTCATTCAGACAATTCACATGAAGAGAATTAAACCTTCATTCCCTGAATGGGAACTGTATCCATGTCTGGACGATACAAACTGTGACTCCTCAGCACGGGCCCCCAGTAATGCTGACAGTATCCAAAGCGACCTGAATTGTACACACCCTTGTGTCTGTCCTTCCCTTCATAACCACCTTCGGCAACAAAGTTTCTCTCTTCAATTTTGCAAACGCTTCATATTGTCGACTTGGGTTTGAAAGTAAAGAAAGTGGAGCTGTGGTAATCTGATGTTGGTCAGTCAGTGTAATGCAGGAATGTACAGAACAGGTTAACGCGGGCAGAGACCCGTTTTGAGGCGTGAGGTTGCAGTGAAGGGGTTCCACCAATAAAAGGCGCTGTTCATCTCGTCTGATTCTCCATCCCGGGATTCAAACCAACAGAGGTTTCTCGCTGGACTGGTTCAGGATCTTGACTGGAAGAGGCCAATACTCCAGGTATGAAAAGATATTTCACTGGAGTGAATCAAGAAATCGCGGAGTGACTGTGAATAAAATGATGGCAACTTCCAGCAGAGTATCAGGTGATCCTGAAGCAGGTTCCTGAGGGTAAATATGTTTCTTGGGCATTGAAAGACATTGCTTCACGGAGTGGGACATCCGATGTGAAACAGTGACGATAATTATTTTTACTGATTGTTCACCTTGTGAATACTGTTTTCCCCGATGTCCATGTTTCCATTTCATATCAACTACGTGGTGAAAGGCTGTGCTTAAGAGTTACCTTTTTATTCCTATTTGTTTCTGTCAGTCAGCAGCCATGTCGATTGGAGAATTGGTCCTTTCAGTATCTCCCTCAATCTGCGTCTCCATCTTTCTGTCTTTCTCTGTGAATGTCCCTGACCCTCTTTCACATTCTCGGACTCTCGGTCTGCCCCATATTCCTCATTTCCCATTTCTGCTCTTTGAAAGTCTGACATTCGGAGACAAATTGAGAGTGGACGAGCTAACAGGCTTTCTGCCCCCTCGGTAGCATGTGTGGGATTGGGCTCACATTCTCCGAATAATGTGTCTGGCACTTATGCCTGAGGTGAGGAGTCATTCCTTCCTCCAAATATTATGATCCTTTCGAGTTCTAAATAGACTTCATAATCCACAAGAAAAGAAACCGCAATCACAGTGCAAACCACAACGATAGGAGAGCAATGAAGTATTTCCTGTTGGTGTGGAATGAATGAATGTTGACAGCAGAGAATTTGGGTGAACAGCTCTTGGTGTCTGCGCCATTACTGCAACATTCACCGGCGAGTCTGCCATGTCTCCTGGCTCACCTCGTTATTCCCAACAAATTGGAAATGAACGGGGCGTAATAAAGGAGGAGTAGAAGCAGAAGTTCTTGTCAAACACAGGAAGGAAACTCCAGATTGAATTAATAGTTCGGAAGAAACAATATCCCCTGGAGGAACTAAACCAGAGAGCAGATCAGGATCACCAAAACAGGCTGACACTCAAACAGGACGCATTGGTGACTGATGAGCAACACTGACTTGGGAGATTTTGAAACAACCATGCATTTGGTGAAATACCCAGGCACCACTACGATGTGAAATCTTGGTGGGCTGTTTATGATGTGGGCAAGTTCACAAACTGAGCCACGGCACCACACCACAAGTGGTTTTCTCATCCCAGTTCCTTCACCAATTGATAACAGGAACTCGGAATTGTGTTTTCTGTATTAATGTTGCTCAGTGAGAATTGTATTCAACCCCCACTTTTGCAAAGACAGTTTGTGGCTGAACGTTCTGCACTGAAATTGTCCAGAAAAAGACAACCTCCTCTTCCATTGGCTTCAAACTGATATGTTCAACTGTTTAAACTGACAGGACAAAGAGAATGTATTCATCCTCTCGGGGCCCATTAACTCTGTTAATATACACAGGCAACCTCATAAAAAGAGGAACAGGGTCATTGTGCTCAACTGACCTGAACTGCGTGTGAGTTAGTGTAAACAATATGTAGTAAAGATTTGGCGGTGCCAGTGTTGGACTGGGGTGGCCAAAATTAAATAATCACACAACATCAGATTATATTCCAACAGGTTTACTTGATAGGACCAGATTTTGGAGAGCTGTTCCTTCATCAGTTGGTTGTGGAGCATAACATCATACGACACAGAATTTATAGGAAAAGATTACAGGGTGATGCCACTGGAATGACATATTTAAAAATAAAAGTGTATTGTCTGTTCAGTCTGTATACTTTTAGAAATACCATGTTAGATTTTGTTCTTTCATATGTAAACCATATGTAAAAATAGCTAAATTCTCAGGTAAATCTTTAACAACAGGTGCCACCTCAGCTCAGATTCAGCCTTGAAGGTGTGAGGTTGAAATCTGCCTGTGTCCCAATGTTCTGTCGTGGCAGAAGCTGGGGATACCCTGCCTCATGGCTTTCAAGATCCATCTGACATCGGCAGTGTGGTTCCCACATCGGGTCCCATTGCCTAATAAGATGGGACATTCTGTTGTGTTGGCTCGGTGTACCTTCGGTAGGCAGGAGAAGTCACCTGCATGAGAAGGACATGAGATGAGGTTGATGGAACTCTGAAAGAGTGCATTTCAGATCTTAGATCAGAGTGGTGCTGGAAAAGCACAGCAGGTCAGGCAGCATCCGAGGAGCAGCAAAATCGACGTTTCGGGCAAAAGTCCTTCATCAGAATCTAGGATGTGCCGAGCAAAGAAACAGACCCTCCATTCCAGCTCGTCCCTACTGACCAGACAACCGAAATTAATCTCGCTATATTTGCCAACATTTGTCCCTTAACCCGCCAAACAATCCCTGTCTACATCCCGTCCAGATGCCTTTTAAATACAGCCTTAGAGATGTACAGCCTGGAAACAGACACATTTATTGTTTCCACCGAATAAAGGAGTTGGAGCACCATCACTGATTCCGCCCGTAATGTAGAAAATACAGGACCTATAGCAGAGTCACTGCTTCCTCCTGTATTATAGAAAATAAAGGATCTGGAGCAGCGTCACTGCTTCCTCCTGTATTATAGAAAATAAAGGATTTGGAGCAGCGTCACTGCTTCCTCCTGTATTATAGAAAATAAAGGAGCTGGAGCAGCGTCACTGCTTCCTCCTGTATTATAGAAAATAAAGGATCTGGAGCAGCGTCACTGCTTCCTCCTGTATTATAGAAAATAAAGGAGCTGGAGCAGCGTCACTGCTTCCTCCTGTATTATAGAAAATAAAGGATTTGGAGCAGCGTCACTGCTTCCTCCTGTATTATAGAAAATAAAGGAGCTGGAGCAGCGTCACTGCTTCCTCCTATAATATAGAAAATAAAGGAGCTGGAGCAGCGTCACTGCTTCCTCCTGTATTATAGTAAATAAAGGAGCAGGAGCAGCGTCACTGCTTCCTCATGTATTATAGAAAATAAAGGAGCTGGAGCAGCGTCACTGCTTCCTCCTGTATTAGAGATAATAAAGGAGCTGGAGCAGCGTCACCGCTTCCTCCTGTATTATAGAAAATAAAGGAGCAGGAGCAGCGTCTGTGCTTCCTCCTGTATTATAGAAAATAAAGGAGCTGGAGCAGCGTCACTGCTTCCTCCTGTATTATAGATAATAAAGGAGCTGGAGCAGCGTCACTGCTTCCTCCTGTATTATAGAAAATAAAGGAGCTGGAGCAGCGTCTCTGCTTCCTCATGTATTATAGAAAATAAAGGAGCTGGAGCAGCGTCACTGCTTCCTACTCTATTATAGAAAATAAAGGAGCTGGAGCAGCGTCACTGCTTCCTCCTGTATTATATTAAATAAAGGAGCAGGAGCAGCGTCACTGCTTCCTCCTGTATTATAGAAAATAAAGGAGCTGGAGCAGCGTCACTGCTTCCTCCTGTATTATATTAAATAAAGGAGCAGGAGCAGCGTCACTGCTTCCTCCTGTATTATAGAAAATAAAGGAGCAGGAGCAGCGTCTGTGCTTCCTCCTGTATTATAGAAAATAAAGGAGCAGGAGCAGCGTCTCTGCTTCCACCTGTATTATAGAAAATAAAGGAGCTGGAGCAGCGTCACTGCTTCCTACTCTATTATAGAAAATAAAGGAGCTGGAGCAGCGTCACTGCTTCCTCCTGTATTATAGAAAATAAAGGAGCTGGAGCAGCGTCACTGCATCCTCATGTATTATAGAAAATAAAGGAGCAGGAGCAGCGTCACTGCTTCCTCATGTATTATAGAAAATAAAGGAGCAGGAGCAGCGTCACTGCTTCCTCATGTATTATAGAAAATAAAGGAGCTGGAGCAGCGTCACTGCTTCCTCCTGTATTATAGAAAATAAAGGAGCTGGAGCAGCGTCACTGCTTCCTCCTGTATTATAGTAAATAAAGGAGCTGGAGAAGCGTCACTGCTTCCTACTCTATTATAGAAAATAAAGGAGCTGGAGCAACGTGACTGCTTCCTCATGTATTATAGAAAATAAAGGAGCTGGAGCAGCGTCACTGCTTCCTCCTGTATTATAGAAAATAAAGGAGCTGGAGCAGCGTCAATGCTTCCTCTTGTATTATAGAAAATAAAGGAGCTGGAGCAGCGTCACTGCTTCCTCCTATATTATAGAAAATAAAGGAGCTGGAGCAGCGTCACTGCTTCCTACTCTATTATCGAAAATAAAGGAGCTGGAGCAGCGTCACTGCTTCATACTCTATTATAGAAAATAAAGGAGCTGGAGCAGCGTCACTGCCTCCTCCTGTATTATAGAAAATAAAGGAGCTGGAGCAGCGTCACTGCCTCCGCCTTTATTATAGAAAATAAAGGAGCTGGAGCAGCGTCACTGCTTCCTCCTGTATTATAGAAAATAAAGGAGCAGGAGCAGCGTCTGTGCTTCCTCCTGTATTATAGAAAATAATAGAGCTGGAGCAGCGTCACTGCTTCCGCCTGTATTATAGAAAATAAAGGAGCTGGAGCAGAGTCACTGCTTCCTCCTGTATTATAGAAAATAAAGGAGCTGGAGCAGCGTCAATGCTTCCTCTTGTATTATAGAAAATAAAGGAGCTGGAGCAGCGTCACTGCTTCCTCCTATATTATAGAAAATAAAGGAGCTGGAGCAGCGTCACTGCTTCCTACTCTATTATCGAAAATAAAGGAGCTGGAGCAGCGTCACTGCTTCATACTCTATTATAGAAAATAAAGGAGCTGGAGCAGCGTCACTGCCTCCTCCTGTATTATAGAAAATAAAGGAGCTGGAGCAGCGTCACTGCCTCCTCCTTTATTATAGAAAATAAAGGAGCTGGAGCAGCGTCACCGCTTCCTCCTGTATTATAGAAAATAAAGGAGCAGGAGCAGCGTCTGTGCTTCCTCCTGTATTATAGAAAATAAAGGAGCTGGAGCAGCGTCACTGCTTCCTCCTGTATTATAGATAATAAAGGAGCTGGAGCAGCGTCACTGCTTCCTCCTGTATTATAGATAATAAAGGAGCTGGAGCAGCGTCACTGCTTCCTCCTGTATTATAGAAAATAAAGGAGCTGGAGCAGCGTCACTGCATCCTCCTGTATTATAGATAATAAAGGAGCTGGACCAGCGTCACTGCTTCCTCCTGTATTATAGAAAATAAAGGAGCTGGAGCAGCGTCACTGCTTCCTACTCTATTATAGAAAATAAAGGAGCTGGAGCAGCGTCACTGCTTCCTCCTGTATTATAGAAAATAAAGGAGCTGGAGCACCGTCACTGCTTCCTCCTGTATTATAGAAAATAAAGGAGCTGGAGCAGCGTCACTGCTTCCTACTCTATTATAGAAAATAAAGGAGCTGGAGCAGCGTCACTGCTTCCTCCTGTATTATAGAAAATAAAGGAGCTGGAGCAGCGTCACTGCTTCCTACTCTATTATAGAAAATAAAGGAGCTGGAGCAGCGTCACTGCTTCCTCCTGTATTATAGAAAATAAAGGAGCTGGAGCCGCGTCACTGCTTCCTCCAGTATTATAGAAAATAAAGGAGCTGGAGCAGCGTCACTGCTTCCTCCTGTATTATAGAAAATAAAGGAGCTGGAGCAGCGTCACTGCTTCCTCCTGTATTATAGAAAATAAAGGAGCTGGGGCAGCGTCACTGCTTCCTCATGTATTATCGAAAATAAAGGAGCTGGAGCAGAGTTACTGCTTCCTCCTGTATTATAGAAAATAAAGGAGCTGGAGCAGCGTCTCTGCTTCCTCATGTATTATAGAAAATAAAGGAGCTGGAGCAGCGTCTCTGCTTCCTCCTGTATTATAGAAAATAAAGGAGCTGGAGCAGCGTCTCTGCTTCCTCATGTATTATAGAAAATAAAGGAGCTGGAGCATCGTCACTGCTTCCTCATGTATTATACAAAATAAAGGAGCTGGAGCAGCGTCTCTGCTTCCTCCTGTATTATAGAAAATAAAGGAGCTGGAGCAGCGTCACTGCTTCCTCATGTATTATAGTAAATAAAGGAGCTGGAGCAGCGTCACTGCTTCCTCATGTATTATAGAAAATAAAGGAGCTGGAGCAGCGTCACTGCTTCCTACTCTATTATAGAAAATAAAGGAGCTGGAGCAGCGTCACTGCTTCCTCATGTATTATAGAAAATAAAGGAGCTGGAGCAGCGTCTCTGCCTCCTCCTGTATTATAGAAAATAAAGGAGCTGGAGCAGCGTCACTGCTTCCTCCGGTATTATAGAAAATAAAGGAGCTGGAGCAGCGTCTCTGCTTCCTCCAGTATTATAGAAAATAAAGGAGCTGGAGCAGCGTCACTGCTTCCTACTCTATTGTAGAAAATAAAGGAGCTGGAGCAGCGTCACTGCTTCCTCCTGTATTATAGAAAATAAAGGAGCTGGAGCAGCGTCACTGCTTCCTCCGGTATTATAGAAAATAAAGGAGCTGGAGCAGCGTCACTGCTTCCTACTCTATTATAGAATATAAAGGAGCTGGAGCAGCGTCTCTCCTTCCTCCTGTATTATAGAAAATAAAGGAGCTGGAGCAGCGTCACTGCTTCCTCCTGTATTATAGAAAATAAAGGAGCTGGAGCAGCGTCACTGCTTCCTCTTGTATTATAGAAAATAAAGGAACTGGTGCAGCGTCTCTGCTTCCTCCTGTATTATAGAAAATAAAGGAGCTGGAGCAGCGTCACCGCTTCCTCCTGTATTATAGAAAATAAAGGACCTGGAGCAGCGTCACTGCTTCCTCCTGTATTATAGAAAATAAAGGAGCTGGAGCAGCGTCACTGCTTCCTCCTGTATTATAGAAAATAAAGGATTTGGAGCAGCGTCACTGCTTCCTCCTGTATTATAGAAAATAAAGGAGCTGGAGCAGCGTCACTGCTTCCTCCTGTATTATAGAAAATAAAGGAGCTGGAGCAGCGTCACTGCTTCCTCCTGTATTATAGAAAATAAAGGATTTGGAGCAGCGTCACTGCTTCCTCCTGTATTATAGAAAATAAAGGAGCTGGAGCAGCGTCACCGCTTCCTCCTGTATTTATGAAAAAAAAGGAGCTGGAGCATCGTCACTGCTTCCTCCTGTATTATAGAAAATAAAGGAGCTGGAGCAGAGTTACTGCTTCCTCCTGTATTATAGAAAATAAAGGAGCTGGAGCAGCGTCTCTGCTTCCTCATGTATTATAGAAAATAAAGGAGCTGGAGCAGCGTCACTGCTTCCTCCTGTATTATAGAAAATAAAGGAACTGGAGCAGCGTCACTGCTTCCTCATGTATTATAGAAAATAAAGGAGCTGGAGCAGCGTCACCGCTTCCTCCTGTATTTATGAAAAAAAAGGAGCTGGAGCATCGTCACTGCTTCCTCCTGTATTATAGAATATAAAGGAGCTGGAGCAGAGTTACTGCTTCCTCATGTATTATAGATAATAAAGGAGCTGGAGCATCGTCACTGCTTCCTCCTGTATTATAGAAAATAAAGGAGCTGGAGCAGAGTTACTGCTTCCTCCTGTATTATAGAAAATAAAGGAGCTGGAGCAGCGTCTCTGCTTCCTCCTGTATTATAGAAAATAAAGGAGCTGGAGCAGCGTCTCTGCTTCCTCATGTATTATAGAAAATAAAGGAGCTGGAGCAGCGTCTCTGTTTCCTCCTGTATTATAGAAAATAAAGGAGCTGGAGCATCGTCACTGCTTCCTCATGTATTATACAAAATAAAGGAGCTGGAGCAGCGTCACTGCTCCCTCCTGTATTATAGAAAATAAAGGAGCTGGAGCAGCGTCACTGCTTCCTCCTGTATTATAGAAAATAAAGGAGCTGGAGCATCGTCTCTGCGTCCTCCTGTATTATAGAAAATAAAGGAGCTGGAGCAGCGTCACTGCTTCCTCCTGTATTACAGAAAATAAAGTTGCTGGAGCAGCGTCTCTGCTTCCTCCTGTATTATAGAAAATAAAGGAGCTGGAGCATCGTCACTGCTTCCTCCTGTATGATAGAAAATAAAGGAGCAGGAGCATCGTCACTGCTTCCTCCAGTATTATAGAAAATAAAGGAGCTGGAGCAGCGTCTCTGCTTCCTCCTGTAGTATAGAAAATAAAGGAGCTGGAGCAGAGTCACTGCTTCCTCCTGTATTATAGAAAATAAAGGAGCTGGAGCAGCGTCACCGCTTCCTCCTGTATTATAGAAAATAAAGGAGCTGGAGCAGCGTCTCTGTTTCCTCCTGTATTATAGAAAATAAAGGAGCTGGAGCGGTGTCATTGCTTCCTCCTGTAATACAGAAAATAAAGTAGCTGGAGCAGCGTCACTGCTTCCTCCTGTATTATACAAAATAAAGGAGCTGGAGCAGCGTCACTGCTTCCTCCTGTATTATAGAAAATAAAGGAGCTGGAGCAGCGTCACTGGAACAATGTGTTGAAAGTCCTATTGCAGTCCACACGAGGTACCTTTCCCACTGCCCTGCTCCCACGGCCTGCAATGCTGCAGACTGAGCAGACAACCCGAAGCACAATGATGAGCTCCTTCCGGCCCACGGCCCTCCTTCTCACTGAATGAAGAAAATCACCGGAAGCAGAATCCAACTCTTATTTGAGCCTCGAATACCTGACTCTGTCTCACTGAGTGAAGATTGGACTCAGAAACAGAAATGAAATCAACTTCCTATCTGCATTGTGTCACTCTTTAAGATCTCTGTGTGTCTGAGTTCAGGTCATTTGATTGGAGACTGTGGATAGTGGGTCCCCAGTGAAATGGAAAGAATGGTGGAGGAGCTCACTGAGGGACATCTCTCAAAGTGAGAGTCAGAAAGATGGTATTCCACATTGGAAGGGTTTAAGGGGAATTGATGGCTCAGAAAAATGCTGTGCGGATATTTGTAAAACTTAGGACCTCTGACTGTTTTGAGGCTGGAGTTTATTTTATTCTTGTGTAGATTTGACACATTAACCCTCCCTCCCCACCACTACAGAAGCTGTTGGAACTGTTCAGTGTTTCCAGCAGCTTCTGTAATTATTTCAGGTTCCTGACGGGAGCAGTCTCTTACTTTTCGAACAAAACAAACCCATCCTTGTGCTGTACCCAATATTTCAATAAGAAATGGGAAGCAGCAGAGGGTAAGCTTCCGAGATGCCGATCAATGCTGCCCGGTTCCACACTGCAATTCACAGGAACCATCGCCTGGAAAAGCAAGGAACAATCTGACAGATTTCGTTATATCCCGGTGGCTTTCCTTCAGGAAGTGATTTAAAAGCCGCAACACTGCGATGGCCGGGAATCGGACCCGGGTCAACTGCTTGGAAGAACAGCTCTGCTCCCCACTATCCCACCATCACCCTGCTAGCAGCTCCCTCCCCATTCCCAAACACACTTAACAAGGCCGTGATCATCACCAACTGGATTGGGGCTGAAATCCAAACAAGAAATTGCTGGGGAATCTCAGCAGGTCTGACAGAGCCTTAGAGTGAAGCGCTGTCTCCTCATCTCAGTCCCAAATAACCTGCCCCTTACCCTGAGAGGGTGGTAATCAAACCCGAATGAACTGTGGATGCTGTAACATTAACGCTGATTTCTCTGTACAGATGCTGCCTGACCTGCTGAGCTTTTCCAGCAACTCCTGAGACTGTGTTATCGTGTTTCAGATTCCCAGACCCACAGGATTAATTTCTCAGTATCTCCCCTCTCAAGCATCTTCACAATCTGAGATATTCCAATGAAACCACCTTTTAATTTACTAGAATATCGACCCAATTTATTCAGATACTCAGCCCTGGAACACACGGGTGCCAAATACTGAGCTTTATTTTGTGATTCATCAATGTGTTTGGGTCATTGCCGCTGGGTCACCACTGATTGCTCAGATATAATTGCTCTGGTGAAGGTGACAGTCAGTTATTGCCTTGAACTGCTGCCATTTATTTGGGGCAGATAAACCCACAATGATGTAAGGGAGGAAGTTCCAGGATTTCCAACCAATGGCACTTGTGGGACTGAGATGTATTTCCGAGCCAGGGTGGGGAGTGTCTTGATGTGGAATTGTCACCTGGTGGTGTTCCCGTGTATCTGCTGTGTTCAGCATTGCACATGATAGTGCCGTGGGTCTGGAAGCTGCTCTGGAAGGAACCTTGGGGAATTTCTACAGAACATCTTGTCTCAGCTGAACTATCCCAGTCAGGCACATGAGCACTAATCCTGTAATCCAGCTCTGAGAATGTAATAGCAGGTGGGACCCACCCTGTCCCCCCTAATGTGACCATGTTTGGGAAACCTCGGAGAGTCCAATCTCATTCATTCCATCTCGGCGTTTTTTCCCGTTTAAGATTGCTTTCAAAGTGCAACAGTGCGATGGCAGGGGTTCGAGCCCGGGTTAACTGCTGGGAAGGAGACATGACCAACCCTTTCCCAGTAATTGGCAAGGTATTCCCGAGGCTGTGATCAGGACCAATTGGATTGGGACTGAAATACAAACAGAAACTGCTGGGGGAGCTCAGCAGGTCTGACAGCATCAGCATCAGATCCCTTCAGTTCTGAAGGACAATCCCTGGTCTCTAGAGGTTCACTCGGATTTCTCCCACAAATGAGGCCACTCCCACTAATTCCCGCCAGTAATTTCTGTGTTATCTGTCAGCTCTCCAGGATCTGCAGTTCCTTGTTTTAAATACAGTAGATGTTGACCAACCGAAGGGGATATTGGGTCAGGTGATGGTCGACCTCATTCATTGGGGCAGATGTCAAGGATCATCTTAAACCGGAGAGGGATCGGGGGGAATTGGAGCCGTTTAGAGAGAGAGTACAGAAGGTAAGACAGCTCAAAGCACGGTGCTTAATGCTGCCCCAATTAAAATATTGAAGATGGCTGAGGGACAGATGAGCTGAGACAGGGTGGGAGCTGGGCGATATTGATGATGTGGAAGGACAGTGTGTGTATCTGATCACATTCTGTCAGTCTGACTAATAGCAGTCATTCCTGGCACTGGATTCACTGAGGGGTGAAGGGTCAGTGAACAGAGCGGACTGTCCCTGTTATTCTGTTCCTGACTCTCCAGCTCCTGCTCTGTTAGTGACCTCTCAGTCTCCCGGGAAATGGGCTGTTTCCCAATTGTGCCGGATTCCTGGCCTTTATCCTTGGCCGAGCTGAGAGTTGATGGTCTGAGGAATATCATTCCCAAATGACTCCTGTCCAAGATAATACCGATTAATGTGTCTGTGTGTCCTCCATTAATCTGTAAACATCATTGCTCAGGGCTGGAGGGACATGGATTGATGACATTGAGGATGTTATGAACCAGACCAAACTCCTCTGCCTTAAGAAAATGGTCCAGACCCCTTTTCCGGATTTCCTGAAGTCAAGTGTAAGGCGTTACAATGTGATTGGTCAAACTGCCAGGCTTGTATCGAAACACACTTTACTCCACACTATCGTTGTAACACAAACATAAGGAAGAAAGATTAAACAAACCGAACTCTCCTGGAAAACTTAACTAAATGAAACGTTATTTAACAACTCAACAGCAACTGCTCGGATATAGTAACATTCCACAAACCACACAATCCTGCTCCCAGAAGAATGTTGTGAAAATTGAAAAGATTCCGAAAAGATTTACAAGGATGTTTGTAAAGTCAGTGTTTCTGATTTCTTTGAGCTTGCAGTTTAGAGTCATAGAGATGTCCAACATGGAAACAGACCCTTCAGTCCAACCTGTCCATGCCGACCGGATATCCCAACCCAATCTCATCCCACCTGCCAGCGCCCGGCCCATATCCCTCCAAACCCTTCCTATTCATATACCCATCCAAATGCCTCTTAAATGTTGCAATTGTACCATCCTCCACCACTTCCTCTGGCAGCTCATTCCACACACGTACCACTCTGTGTGATGGTTTCTGTGAATCTTCCCAAAATGCAGCACCTCCCATTTATCTGAATTAAACTCCATCTGACACTTCTCCACCCATTGGCCCATCTGGTCCAGATCCTGTTGTAATCTAAAGTATCCCTCTTCACTGTCCACTACATCTCCAATTTTGGTGTCATCTGCAAACTTACTAACTGTACCTCTTATGCTCGCATCCAAATCATTTATGTAATTGACAAAAATTATTTTATCCTTTTATAGATTTGACTCATTAATCCTCCTTCCTCATCACTCCAGAAGCTGTTGGAACTATTCAGTGTTTCCAGCGGTTTCTGTAATTATTTCAGGTTCCTGACAGAAGCAGTCTCTCACTTTTCAAACAAAACAAACCCATCCTTGTGCTGCAACCAATTTTTCAAAAAGAAATGGGAAGCAGCAGAGGGGAAAGCTTCTGAGAAATGCTGCCTGGTTCCACACTGCAATTCACAGAAACCATCACACAGAGGGTGGTCCGTGTGTGGAATGAGCTGCCAGAGGAAGTGGTGGAGGCTGGTACAATTGCAACATTTAAGAGGCATTTGGATGGGTATATGAATAGGAAGGGTTTGGAGGGATATGGGCTGGGTGCTGGCAGGTGGGACTAGATTGGGTTGGGATATCTGGTCGGCATGGACAGGTTGGACTGAAGACTCTGTTTCTATGCTGTAAGGAGGAAGAGGTGAGGGATGGTGCTGGTGTCGTTGTGGACTGTTCCATGAATCCGACCAAGAGGCAGGCATGCAAATCTCAGGCCCATGTGGCTGCCCATGGTCATTTCATTGGTTTGTTGGAAGTGGGAGGAATCAAATGAAAAGTTGTTGAGGGTGAGGACCAGTTCTGCTGGATGGATGAGAGTGTCAGTTGAGCGGGACGGGTTGGCCCGATAGGAGAGGAAGAAATGAAGGCCCTCCATGTGGTGGACACAGGTCTAAAGGACCTGTATGTCCATGGTGATGGTGCAAAGTTGCCAGAGGTAGTGAGGTTGGGGAATGTTGGAGATGGAAAGTGAGGTTTGAGAGGCTTTGACTCAGGTGTTATATTCCAATAGATAACTTTTCAAACACCGTTTTTTGAGAGCTTTATTTCAGTTCGCCCTCTCTCCCCCCAATACTGACTCCCCATATTTATGTACCCAATTCACACTCAATTAACTTTTCAGTCGTACATCCATTGCTCATTCCCTCATTTCATTAGTTCACAAATGTTCCTTCAGACCATTTTAGATGAATACAGGTTACCCTTAGACTTTTTGAATAAGTCAATCATAAGTATTGGAACAAAACATACAAAATGATAATGGATTTTCTCCCAATTTTCTGCACAGTAAAATTTGGAGATCTTTCCATTCTCCAGCATCTGTTTTAAAACTGCAGTTTTAATCCTCATGTCCTTGTAGTTTCACATTTCATTGAACATACATTATCCCTTGGTGACTTATTATCGATGTAGTCCTCAATAGGTTCTGCTGCTGAATCCCTTCTTGGAATTTCTTCCTCACTGACAATAAGAGTCTTTGCTGTGGCGATACTTTATATTACTCTTCTGATAGTTTTAGCTTCCCAAGTTATAGGGCAATGTTTACTTTCCTTTTCCATAAGAAAAAGAATTTGAAGATTCCTTGCAGTTGAAACCATCACAAAGATTTGCATAAGACGCATCACTTTTAAAAAAAATCATTCTCCTGGCATCTCCCAGATGGAAGTCTTTTTTTGAATTGCTTTTTAAAATTTTTGTCAATTGTTTATTCAAATAATATCTTTCACCTTGGGATATTGCATCATTGTACTCCACTCTGGGCCTTCAGGCATCTGGCCTGGTTTGAGCCCCCAGCTAATTCAGCTGGACAATAACATTTCAGAGTTTCTCCATTTCTGCCTTTTGATAGCTGCTGCATCTTTTTTAAAGCCCGACTTTAACTAATAAGAATGGAGCAAATCTCTTCCAAATATGATTGCTGATGCAAAGTGACACGTGATCTATTCTGCTGATATCCAATTCAGTGTAAGCTTTACAATTATTATGTTCCAATCTTTGGGCAAGGCTTTGGCAGTCCTTTCGATTCTTTAAACATATTTCTTTACTTTATATAATAAACCATACCTGTCCGATTGAAGTTAGTTTCTCTTGGTCCTGTCTTAATTATTCTGAACCAGCTGATTCAGACGTGTTATGGTCCATCTCTGGAACAGATGGGAATCAAACCTGGGTCCTCCTGCCCAGAGGCAGGGACACAACCACTACACCACAAAGCTTACTGAACTCTTTCTTGGCTGTAATAGACAGTCATTCTGCCTGCATAGTTCACATTCTCTTAGAAAGTAAAACTGCTTTAGTCCTTCCCAAGCTGGGAGCTGATTATTACTGATGGGACTTAGAGGATGCTTACCAAAATTTAAATGATATTGATTATAGATTAGATTACTTACAGTGTGGAAACAGGCCCTTCGGCCCAACAAGTCCACACCGCCCCGCCGAAGCGTAACCCACCCATACCCCTACATCTGCATCTACATCGACCTCTTACCTAACACTACGGGCAATTTAGCATGGTCAATTCACCTGACCTGCACATTTTTGGACTGTGGGAGGAAACCGGAGCACCCGGAGAAAACCCACGCAGACACGGGGAGAACGTGCAAACTCCACACAGTTAGTCGCCTGAGGCGGGAATTGAACCCGGGTCTCCGGCGCTGCGAGGCAGCAGTGCTAACCACTGTGCCACCGTGCCGCCCACAAATTCTCCCACCATTTACAATTATGTCTTAGTATGTACAGCTCACACCACTGCAGATGATAATTTATAATTTGGTTGATGTGCCAAAATTTATGAACATTTTATCCACCACTGCATGGTTCATTTTGCGTAAACCAGTGTTAAAAGGGCCTTCTGTTCCATATTCTGACTTGGGGAAGTGATGGCATGGGATATTATCATGAGACTGTTAATGAGAGATCCAGGGAGATGGGAGATGGAGGAATTTGTATCAAATTTTTAAAAATCTGAAATTTGGAATTTAATGATGGCCATAAAGCCACTGTT
Source organism: Chiloscyllium punctatum (assembly GCF_047496795.1). Taxonomy (NCBI): domain Eukaryota; kingdom Metazoa; phylum Chordata; class Chondrichthyes; order Orectolobiformes; family Hemiscylliidae; genus Chiloscyllium; species Chiloscyllium punctatum. The sequence goes on from NC_092768.1 coordinate 74,677,536, forward strand.
GATTGTCAAAAAATCCCACCTGGTTCACTAATGTCTTTTAGGGAAGAAAGCTGCTTGTGATGATCTTTCTGGCCTGTATATGACACCAGATTCACAGCAATGTGATCAACTCCTAAATGTCTAGAATTTAGAAAGTTAAAGGTGATCTGTTCCAGGTCTTCAAGATATTACCAGAAAAGAAGAGGGTACATAAAGGTAAACTGTCCCCACTGGCTGGGGAATTCTCGAACGAGGGAGTGTAGTCACTTCTGCACACACAGGGTGGGAGATGTATGCAACTCCCTTCCACAAATGGTGACAGTGCATGCTGAGAATGTTAATTTGTAAATTTGATATCGTTTTTTTTTGTTAAACAAAGCTATTCAGGAATACGGCCCAAAGGCAGGTGTATGGCATTAAGCCACAGATCATCCATGATCTCATTGAACGATGGGACAAGCTTGAGAGACTAACTTAATCCTGTTCCTATAAAGGGCAATTATATTTTTGTACTCATTATGGATTACAATTATATACAGGCAAATGAGGTACAATCTGATCAAGATTCCATCTCCACGTCTGCAGTTTTCCAGGAGATCATTAGCAATTTGGGATTAAATCAGTTGATATCAAGTTGTAGGTTTGCTCGCTGAACTGATAGATTTGTTCTCAGACGTTTCATCACTGTGCTGGGTAACATCATTAGTGAGCCTCCGATGATCTGCTGGTGATCTGCAATGATCTGTCTACATCCCATCCAGATGCCTTTTAAATAGAGTTACAGAGATGTACAGCATGGAAACAGACTCTTCGGTCCAACTCGTCCATGCCGACCAGAAATCCCAACCCAATCTAGCCCCACCTGCCAGTATCCGGCCCATATCCCTCCAAACCCTTCCTATTCATATACCCATCCAAATGCCTCTTAAATGATGCAATTGTACCAGCCTCCACCACATCCTCTGACAGCTCATTCCGTACCATCCCCAGCTGAAAATATTGCCCCTTAGGTCTCTTTTATATCTTTCCCCTCTCACCCTAAAACTATGCCCTCTAGTTCTGGACTCCCCGACACCAGGGAAAAGACATTGTCCATTTATCCTATCCATGCCCCTCATAATTTTGTAAACCTCTATAAGGTCACCCCTCAGCCTCCGACACTCCAGGGAAAACAGCCCCAGCCTGTTCGGCCTCTCCCTATAGCTCAAATCCTCCAACCCTGTCAACAATGACAGGCTTTGGCAAATCATTCCGCCCACCCAAAACCTTCTGTGTCTCAGATTCTTTTGTGTGTACCTGTATTTGCCTGTGGGCGGCACGGTGGCACAGTGTTTAGCACAGCTGCCTCACAGCGCCAGAGAGCGGGGTTCATTTCCCACATCAGGCGACTGACTGTGTGGAGTTTGCACATTCTCCCCGTGTCTGTGTGGGTTTCCTCCGGGTGCTCCGGTTTCCTCCCACAGTCCAAAAATGTGCAGGTTAGGTGAATTGACCATGCTAAATTGCCCGTAGTGTTAGGTGAAGGGGTAAAAGTAGGAGTATTGTTCTGGGTGATGTGTGCTTCGGCGGGGCGGTGTGGACATGATGGGCTGAAGGGCCTGTTTCCACACTGTAAGTAATCTAATCTAAGAAACCCTCATTGCCCTCTATTCTGTCTCCTGTCACTGAGCCAATGGTGTCTTCATTCTGTTACTGACCCTTCAGTCCCACGGGCACCAATTTTTCTCACCATTCCAACTGGAGACCTCTCATCCACGTGAAGGAATTGGACCCTGACAATTCCATTTACACTGTCTCCCATCAATCTTCATAGGATCCATATCACAGAGGTTAGCCAGTGTTCCCAGCAAACACTCCCAGGACAGAGGGAGCACAGGGTTCCAGATAAAGTAAATCTTTATTTAAACTGCACCCATTTAAATCTCCAGGGCAGGTAGAGAATACAGTTAGATGCAGAGTAAACCTCCCTGTACACTGCAGCTTTTCACATTCCTAGGCCATGTTCAGTGTGGCATTAGGTACTGATCAAATCTCCCACTTCCTCCATCCTGTTCACATCAAACACACTCAGGGTAGTTCCATCACTGGGTTAGATACAGACTATGTGTCCAGTGGCAATTTCTCAATCTGAATCTCCCAGAGTCTGGGGAGAATGGGGTTCGATACAGAGTCAGAATCTGTCCATATTGTCCACAACAGACACTCCCAGGACAGGGACAACATGGGACTATATACAGAGTAAATCTCCCTCCGTACTGTCCACGTCAAATACTCTCAGGACAGCTACAACATGGGGCTAGATACAGAGTAAAGATCCATCTGCACTGTACCTCACAAACACGCACAGGATAGGGACAGGGATAGGGGTGAGGTACAAAGTTAGTGCAGATGGTACCTTAACATTACAAAGGGATATTGATAGAATGGGTAAATGGGTAAAGCTGCATCAGTTGTTCAGGTTAAAACAGTGAGCGATACATTTTTGTTCAGTGAAGACATTGAGGGATATGGGCCAAAGGAAGGAATGTGGAGTTAGGCCACATATCAGTCATGATGCTATTGAACTGATGGAACAGGCTCGAGGGGCTGAATGGCCTCCCCCTGTTCCTATGTTACAAACTGTCCCCCTCAAACACTCTCAGGGCAGGGACAGGATGGGGTTAGATACACAATGAAGCCACCTTTACTGTATCCCCATCAACCCCTCCAAGGACAGGGCCAGCACAGGGTTAGATACAGAGTCAAGCTCTCTCTCTCCACACTGTCCCGATCAACCACTCCCGGGTTTGTTTAACGGAGCTTTAATATTTGAAAATGCTCATTTTATTCTGTCATTCCTTGCCCCTCAGTAACTCTGTATGTGTGTGTGCGTGTGTTTGTGTGTGGGAGAGAGAGAGGGAGAGAGAGAGAGGGAGAGAGGGAGTGAGAGGAGATAGAGAGGGAGAGGGAGTGACCGGGGCCCTGCATTCCTGGGTCAGGTCCTCTTGTACTCCAGTATTACACATTAATTTCTGGATCCATGGACAGAAATCACAGAATGCTAATGTGATGGTGTCATCAAATATTCGGATGGTTTGCCAATTATCACCAGGACATGGGACGAGGGAAGTGAGGAAGCCTTGCTGTGTCTGCAGACTCAGTCTGCAGGGGGTAGTGAGTGATCAGGAAAGCAAAGGGATTGTTGTTTTCATTCGTTCATGGGAGGTGAGCATCACTGGGTGGGCCCAGCATTTATCCCCCATTCCCACCAGCCCTTGAGAAGGTGGGAGGGAGCTGCCTTATTGAACCGCTGCACTCCATCAAATTAATGCTTCTGGAGAAACAGAATGTAGTGGAAATTAAACTCCAGCTTTCTCTGTTCCTGCTCCCAATTTAATATTCACCCGTTTAGTTTATACTGAGTTAGAGACTGGAATTACATCGATGGTCTCAGTGAGTTTATGTATTTCAGAACACAACAGGGAGTGAGTTTCAGTCTGAAATCTAACTGAGGGATTTGGGCTACTTTCTCTACAGAGTAGCAGGTACCAGTGAGTGAGTTACAGATCAGGGTGTAGTCGTACGGTACAGTGTAGGTCACATATTGGCTAACCAATACTGGGGAGCGAATCTCATTGAGGAGTTTGGGCTTTTTATATATCGAATCACAAATACTTGAGAGTGAGTCACAGGCTGGAATGTGATTGAAGGATTCGAGGAGGTTTGTACATCGACTAAGATAATAACAAAGGAGTGATTTACAGACTGGGATCTTATAGAGATGATCGGGGTGATTTATATTTAGAATAACAGATAAATGAAAGTTAGTTACACATTGGAATTTTATCGTGGGGTTTGGGGTGCTCATTTATAGAATAACAGATACTCATTAATGGTGTACAGACTGGAATGTAATCAAGGGGATTGGGGTGCTTTACATGTGGAATAACTTAGAACTCAATACTCTCTCTCATGCACAATCTCACTATTTTTCTCTCTCATGTAAAATCATATCAACTGTCTCATACATAATCCCAGTTTATCACCCTCTCTCATACACAGTCTCACCATGTTTCCCTCTCATATATAAACTATTTCTCTCCCACATGCACAGTCTCACTGTCGCTCTGTCAAACACAATGTCACTCTCCCTCATACTCAATCTCTCATAGACAATCTCACTATCACTCTCTCCCATACACAATCTACACCAGTATGTTCCCGGCAGAGAATTCATGTTAGCACAGCACTTTATAACGAGGGAAAAGCAAGACAGATGAGCAACATCAGTACAGTTTGTGACTATTGAACATTGGTCCCACACGAACATGTCAGATTCTCTGAGCCCCGCCCCCAGCCTGACACAGGGGACTGGGCAGATGGTGGGTTTATTAGCTGACGCTCTGTCTCAGAATATTCTTGCTGCTCGTGGGACTCCCAGATATAACTCTCTATGTCCATCTTCTACTTCTATATTTCCATCAAATGTGCCTATTTCTCTCTCTCTCTCTGTGTTTCTGACCTGACTGCAAGCGAGCATGTCTGTGTGAACGAGAGTGTCCGGGCGTGTGTGTGTGTGTCTGTGTCTGTGTCTGTGTGTCTCTGTGTGTGTATGTGTGTGTGTGTCTGTGTGTGTGTGTATGTGTGTGTATGTGTGTATGTGTGTGTGTGTGTATGTGTGTGTGTGTGTCTGTGTCTGTGTGTGTGTGTCTGTGTGTGTGTATGTGTGTGTGTGTCTGTGTGTGTGTGTGTGCGTCTGTGTATGTGTGTGTGTGTATGTGTGTGTGTGTCTGTGTCTGTGTGTGTGTGTGTGTGTATGTGTGTGTGTGTCTGTGTCTGTGTGTGTCTGTATGTGTGTCTGTGTGTGTGTGTGTCTGTGTGTGTGTATGTGTGTGTGTGTCCATCTGAGTGAAAGGTTTGAGTGTCAATGATTCTATGAACTCTCACATACAGACACAATCTCACACATGAGCTGACACCTACACACGCACTAACACATACGTTAACAAACAGAAACACTCACACATACATGTTCATACACTCACACGCTCTCATACACACACGTTTTCACACACCCACACACATGCACACTTACATTCTCTCACTCGTTTTCACTCACTCTTCCACTCAGTATAAGTTCAGGATGTTTATGTATCAAATAACAGATACCCAGGAGTGAGTTACAGCATGGAACCTGATTGAGGGTTCCGTGGGGATTTACACAGAGAGTAACAGGTACCGGGGATTGAGTACAGACAGGAATCTAATTGAGTTCTGGGCGATTTATATATGGAATGACATAGAGTTCAGAAGAGAGTTACAGACTTGAATCTAATCGGTGTTGGGGTGGGGAGTGGGGTTTGGTGATGTGGGGTTCGGGAGTAGACGTTGTTATACATGATGACAGATCCCGGGGAGTGAGTTACAGATTAATCGATCTTTGGGGGTTGATTCATCCACCCAGTCACTGATGCCTGGGAGTGAGTTGCAGGCAGGAATCTAATCAAGTGAATCGGGATGGTTTATACCCAGAGTGTCAGATACCCAGGACTGTGTTACAGACTGGAATCGAACTGAATAGTTCAATGTGGTTTTTATACAGAGTAACAGATATTCAGGAGTGAGTTAGCGAGATGATAGAAATTATAGAGTCATACAGCACGGAAACAGGTCCTTCGGCCCAACTGGTCCATGCTGACCCGTTTTCCTGCACTGTGCTTACCCCCATTTGCACCATTTGGGGTTTTTCAGAAAAGGAAGCACAGATTTATGGAAGTGAGTTACACCTTGGAATCTAATCGATGGGGTTTATGGTAGTTTTTCTACAGAATAATGCATACCGTGGCGTGAATTGCAAATCAAAATCTGACATTTGGTTTGAGGTGGTTCATGTCGAGAGTCGTAGATAAATGCAAAGCAGTTAAAGATTGGAATTTTATCAAGGGGTGCGCGGTGTTTATATGTAGAATAACAGATCGTCAGGAGTGTGTTACAGACTGCAATCTAATTGAAGGTTTTGGGGTGGTTTATATTTAGAATAACAGATAAACAAGTGTGAGTTACAGAATGGAATCGAATTGATGGATCGGGGGTTTATTTATAAAAAGAACAGATATCCAACTGTGAGTTACAAACTGGAATCTACTTGGGGGCTTTGACGAGGGTTATATGTAGAATAACTGATACCCGGGAGTTACTTACAGGCTGGAATCTATTCAAGGAGTTTGAGATGGTCGACGTAAATAGCCACAGACACATGGGAGTGAGTTACATATTGGAATCCTATTGAGGAATTCAGGATGGTTTGTATATAGAACAACAGAAACCCATGATTGAGTCACAGTTTGGAATCTAATTGAGGGTTCTGTGGTGATTTGTGCATAAAATAACAGAAACCCGAGAGTGAGTTACAGACTGGAATTAGTCAAAGTGGTCGGGCTGGTTTATACACAGAATACTAGAAACGCGACAGTGTGTTACAGACTGGAATAGAATTAAGGGGAGTGGGTTGTTTATATACAGAACAACCGGATATGAGAGGGGAGATATCAAGGGAGAAATTACCCACCATGGACCAACTCAACAATGAGCTGAGTCACACAGCATTCAACTGCTGTTTGTGGAGGTTTCCATGTGTTCTGAAAGATGGGTGAGAAACAGGCAGATCCTCACACAGTGAGCACCAGGCAGGAAGGGACAGAAGGGGATTCGGATTTCCAAATGGCATCAGATCAGGACAGTGTTAGATTTAAATATTGACTCGGCAGAGATAACTTGGAAAGGGAATTGGAGAGAGGTGAAATCACAGGAAGTTAACCTGTTCGTTCCACCAACAAATGATGTGTTCCCTATTTTACCAGGGATTCGTGTGGGACAGTGAGGAAAAGGTATCAGATTATTGTTAGTCTACACTGGGACATTTTAATTGATCTGTGATCAGTTTCCTTTTATAGTCATAGAGTCATAGAGATGTACAGCATGGAAACAGACCCTTCGGTCCAACCCGTCCCTGCCGACCATTATGTCTTGAAGTTATAAACTTCCCTCCTTTAGGTGACTCCCCACTTGCCTACTTTGAACACTGTCCCCCTCTGTTTTCCCCATTCACTGAAGATATTAATATCCTTTTATAATGGGGCCGAAGTGAGAACTACAGATGCTGGAGGTTGAAGTCGAGGGATTCCTGATGAAGGGCTTTTGCCCGAAAAGTCGATTTTCCTGCTCCTCGGATACTGCCTGAGCTGCTGTGTTTTTCCAGCACCACAATCTCGACTCCTTTTACAATGACACTACCATGTTGGTTACAGTGCTGTCTATCTCGCACTGTCTTATTTATCTTCAATCCTGTGTAACTGCAATGACACCAACAAACACACAACGTTACATCCAACAGCTTTGTTTATTTGCAGATACATTATTTTCTTTTATTTGGAGACAACACACAATTTGAACTACCAGCAGGTCAGAGTGGGATTTGATAAACACTTGATTTAGGGATGGGGCCTAACTACACAGGATTCAGACATGGAAACGGATTTTGACACATGCCCCTCTCCCTTGCTGACAGAATTCCAGAGCCAAATGAGTCAGTCAGACATGTTAGGTGTGTTCCCGGCAGCGAGTTTGTGTTAGCACAGCACTGACGTTGACTTTATAAATGTGGAAAAGCAAGAGAGACTGACAATATCATTACAGTTTGAAAATATTGAACATTGGTCCCACACTAACATGTCAGATTCTCTGGGGTTTTTTTTATTCATTTGTGGGACTTGGCCGTCTCTGGCTGGGCCAGCATTGATAGCCCATCCCTATTTGTCATTGAGAAGATGGTGCTGAGCTGCCTTCTTGAAATGCTGCAGTCCACTTCCTGTGAGTTCACCCACAATCTCGATAGGGAGGGATTTCCAGGATTTTGACCCAACAACTGTGAAGGAATACGGGTATATTTCCAAGTGAGGGTGGTGAGTGGTTTGGAGGGCATCTTGCAGCTGGTGGTGTTCCCAAGTAGCTGCAGCCCTTGTCATAGAGTCATAGAGAGTACAGCATGAAAACAGACTCTTCAGTTCTACTCGTCCATGCCGACCAGATATCCCAACCCCATCTAGTCCCACCGGCCATCACCAAGTCCATATCCCTCCAAACCCTTCCTATTCATATACCCATCCAGATGCCTTTAAAATGTTGGAATTGTGCCAGCCTCCACCACTTCCTCTGGCAGCTCATTCCATCTGACTCTGAAACTATGCACTCTAGTTCTGGACATTCCCACTCCAGGGAGGGGACTTTGTTGATTTATCCTATCCATGCCCCTCATGATTTTATAAGCTCTATAAGGTCACCCCTCAGCCTCAGACACTGCAGTGGAAACAGCTCCCACCTATTTAACCTCTCTGCCTATTTCTCAAGTCCTCCACCCTAACAACATCCTTGTAAATCCTTCTGAACCATTTCAAGTTTCACAACATCTTTCCGATAGGAAGGAGACTAAATCTGCATACAATGTTCCAACATTGGCCGAACCAATGTCCTGTACAATCACAACATGACCGTCCAACTCCTCTACTCAATACTCTGATCAATAAAGGAAAGTATACCAAGCGCCTTCTTCACTATCCGATCTACCTGTTACTCCACCTTCAAGGAGCTATGAACTGCACTCCAAGGTCCCTTTGTTCAGCAACACTCCCCAGCATCTTCCCATTAAATGTATAAGTCCTGCAAAGATTTGCTTTCCCAAAATGATGCACCTCACATTTATCTAAATTAAACTCCATCTGCCACTTCTCAGCCCACTCGCCCATCTGATCAAGAACATGTTGCAATCTGAAGTAACCTTCTTTGCTGTCCACTACACCTCCAATTATGGTGCCATCTGCAAACTTACTAACTCTACCTCTTATGCTCACATCCAAATCATTTATCTAATGACGAAAAGTAGTGGACCCAGCACCGATCTTGTGACACTCCACTGGTCAGAGGCCTCCAGACTGAACTAACAACCCTCCAACATCATTCTCTGTCTTCTACCTTTGAGCCAGGTCTGTATCCAAATGACTAATTCTTCCTGTATTCCGTGAGGTCGAACCTTGCTAACCGGTGTCCCATTGCGGATCCTTGTGGAATGCCTTACTGAAGTCTATACAGTTCATAACTACTGCTCTGCTCTGATCCTGATTCTGATACTGATGCTGCCAGACTTGCTGAGCTTCTCCAGCTATTTCTGTTTTTATTTCAGCCCCAATTCAATTGGTGATGATGCCAGTGTTGTTAAGTGTGTTTGAGAATAGCAAGCACCGAGCTGGCAGGGTGATGGGGGTGTAATGGGCAGCATGGCTGCCTTCCAAGCAGTTGGTATGGGTTCGGATCTCAGCCATCGCACAGTGGCACCTTTGAATCGATGTTCAATGGAAAACCCTGAGATGAAGTCAATGAGATCCATCTGCCAGAAGTTTTCCAAATGTTTTAGGATGGGATACCAGCTGCTGTTACACTTCCAGAGCTGACAAAACTCTGAGAGATTCTCTAAATGGTTATTTCAACCGTGAGTGATTAATCCAGGAGAGTCAGCATGGGGTTCTCAGTGAAGGGTGTACCTTGTTCAATTTGAGAGAATTTCATTGAAGGGAAAAGATTGATCGATGGAGACAGTGTTTGTGATGGGGATAAAATGGATGATAGGAATCGTGCTGCATTTGTGTGTCTGGATGAACTCAGTGAGGAGAGTGTTAGACCCTCCGATCTAAGCTGGTTCAAGCATCCTTCAGGCACAGCGTTGATTGGGCTTCACGGAGACAAACCCGAAACACCGTGTGGCTGTTTTCCGTGCTGTCATCTGTCTCCAAGTCCCTGGCTCTACCTGACAGTGTGTTCAACAAGGGTAACTGACAGGTTACATTGGTCATGGTGAAAGGTAAGGGCGGACTGGTGATGCCTGGTAAAGGAACCAATTGGTAATGAGGAAATAGGATTTATGCCACAATCTGCCCAACACTGACATTTGCATTCTCCTTTTTTAGCATCGTCAGGTTGACTCGGGGAAATAAAATGGGGAATTACCGGGAATTAGAGCACATTTAATGAAAGGTCGGTGGTGAAATTAGCCAGGTTGTCAGTGCAGAGAACCCTCACAAATACAATGTGTGTATTAATTTGTTCAGTACTAGAACAGCTGTGGCATTCTGTGATTCTGAATTATGATGGATTGTTCCAAATCTCCACTTCCCCTTCAACTGCTGTAACAGGCTGTAATTTCTCTGTTCCTGCAGATACAGTTGGAACTGAAGGAACCTGGGCAATTTCAAAAGGCCACATCATGACAATGTCTCCACCAGGGTGAGGTGTTTCTGGCCAGATTGATAACAATGTTAGCTGCCAATTACACAGAGGTAGGGTTCTATTGAGCAGATTTGGTACAAAGTCAGAGTGAGTTAATGGTGTTCTCAGTGTCTCGCTGATGTGAACCGATCAAATAGCACATTGTGGTCCACTGTGTGTGACAGTTTGAGAGGAACCACTCCAGCAGAATGACACATTCCCCGCTGACAGTGTCTCGATCTTGAAAGCCCACAATTATGTGTGAAGCCGAGTCAGTGCAAAGGCTGTCCCTTACATTCCAATTGATCTGACAGTCTAAAACAAGTTCATTTCCTGTCACTGTTGTACAGGGCACCAAGTGTGTCTCCATTCTGTCCCATTCCCAATGCTATCCGCTTCTCCCTGGTCCAGGGCAGATTCTCTTTGGTTTCTCGGCTTCTGGTTTGGGACATGGAGGTTCCATCTGTGGTCCCAATATGACCTGACCTGCCAAACATTTCTGAGCCAATACTGATGTCAGCAACTGCTTATGAATTGGGGCCCTGAAGTACTTGGGGATAGGCTGCACTTATTGTGTCGCACCTGAGCACTGAACTTTCCAAGGGATGTGTGAACGCTGCACATCTTTAAAAGAATTGTCCCAGGAATGTGGATATTAGTTGTGTTGATAGCATGGAAGAGCTGGGCATTTCTG
>NC_092768.1:74688601-74698601 GCF_047496795.1 Chiloscyllium punctatum
CATCACACTGTCTCATCATCACACTGTCTCATCATCACACTGTCCCATCATCACACTGTCTCATCATCACACTGTCTCATCATCACACTGTCCCATCATCACACTGTCCCATCATCACACTGTCTCATCATCACACTGTCTCATCATCACACTGTCTCATCATCACACTGTCCCATCATCACACTGTCTCATCATCACACTGTCTCATCATCACACTGTCCATCATCACACTGTCTCATCATCACACTGTCCCATCATCACACTGTCTCATCATCACACTGTCCCATCATCACACTGTCTCATCATCACACTGTCTCATCATCACACTGTCTCATCATCACACTGTCTCATCATCACACTGTCTCATCATCACACTGTCTCATCATCACACTGTCCCATCATCACACTGTCTCATCATCACACTGTCTCATCATCACACTGTCTCATCATCACACTGTCCCATCATCACACTGTCTCATCATCACACTGTCCCATCATCACACTGTCTCATCATCACACTGTCCCATCATCACACTGTCTCATCATCACACTGTCTCATCATCACACTGTCCCATCATCACACTGTCCCATCATCACACTGTCCCATCATCACACTGTCCCATCATCACACTGTCTCATCATCACACTGTCTCATCATCACACTGTCTCATCATCACACTGTCTCATCATCACACTGTCTCATCATCACACTGTCTCATCATCACACTGTCTCATCATCACACTGTCTCATCATCACACTGTCCCATCATCACACTGTCTCATCATCACACTGTCTCATCATCACACTGTCCCATCATCACACTGTCTCATCATCACACTGTCTCATCATCACACTGTCCCATCATCACACTGTCTCATCATCACACTGTCTCATCATCACACTGTCTCATCATCACACTGTCCCATCATCACACTGTCTCATCATCACACTGTCTCATCATCACACTGTCTCATCATCACACTGTCCCATCATCACACTGTCCCATCATCACACTGTCTCATCATCACACTGTCTCATCATCACACTGTCCATCATCACACTGTCTCATCATCACACTGTCCCATCATCACACTGTCCCATCATCACACTGTCTCATCATCACACTGTCTCATCATCACACTGTCTCATCATCACACTGTCCCATCATCACACTGTCCCATCATCACACTGTCCCATCATCACACTGTCTCATCATCACACTGTCCATCATCACACTGTCTCATCATCACACTGTCCCATCATCACACTGTCTCATCATCACACTGTCTCATCATCACACTGTCTCATCATCACACTGTCTCATCATCACACTGTCTCATCATCACACTGTCTCATCATCACACTGTCCATCATCACACTGTCTCATCATCACACTGTCTCATCATCACACTGTCTCATCATCACACTGTCTCATCATCACACTGTCTCATCATCACACTGTCCCATCATCACACTGTCCCATCATCACACTGTCTCATCATCACACTGTCTCATCATCACACTGTCTCATCATCACACTGTCTCATCATCACACTGTCCCTTCATCACACTGTCTCATCATCACACTGTCTCATCATCACACTGTCTCATCATCACACTGTCTCATCATCACACTGTCCCATCATCACACTGTCCCATCATCACACTGTCTCATCATCACACTGTCTCATCATCACACTGTCCCATCATCACACTGTCTCATCATCACACTGTCTCATCATCACACTGTCTCATCATCACACTGTCCCATCATCACACTGTCTCATCATCACACTGTCTCATCATCACACTGTCCCATCATCACACTGTCCCATCATCACACTGTCTCATCATCACACTGTCTCATCATCACACTGTCTCATCATCACACTGTCCATCATCACACTGTCCCATCATCACACTGTCTCATCATCACACTGTCTCATCATCACACTGTCCATCATCACACTGTCTCATCATCACACTGTCTCATCATCACACTGTCTCATCATCACACTGTCTCATCATCACACTGTCTCATCATCACACTGTCTCATCATCACACTGTCCCATCATCACACTGTCTCATCATCACACTGTCTCATCATCACACTGTCTCATCATCACACTGTCCCATCATCACACTGTCTCATCATCACACTGTCCCATCATCACACTGTCTCATCATCACACTGTCCCATCATCACACTGTCTCATCATCACACTGTCTCATCATCACACTGTCTCATCATCACACTGTCTCATCATCACACTGTCTCATCATCACACTGTCTCATCATCACACTGTCCCATCATCACACTGTCTCATCATCACACTGTCTCATCATCACACTGTCTCATCATCACACTGTCCCATCATCACACTGTCTCATCATCACACTGTCTCATCATCACACTGTCTCATCATCACACTGTCCCATCATCACACTGTCTCATCATCACACTGTCTCATCATCACACTGTCCCATCATCACACTGTCCCATCATCACACTGTCCCATCATCACACTGTCCATCATCACACTGTCTCATCATCACACTGTCTCATCATCACACTGTCTCATCATCACACTGTCTCATCATCACACTGTCCCATCATCACACTGTCTCATCATCACACTGTCTCATCATCACACTGTCTCATCATCACACTGTCCCATCATCACACTGTCTCATCATCACACTGTCTCATCATCACACTGTCTCATCATCACACTGTCTCATCATCACACTGTCTCATCATCACACTGTCCCTTCATCACACTGTCTCATCATCACACTGTCTCATCATCACACTGTCTCATCATCACACTGTCCCATCATCACACTGTCTCATCATCACACTGTCTCATCATCACACTGTCTCATCATCACACTGTCTCATCATCACACTGTCCTCATCATCACACTGTCTCATCATCACACTGTCCCATCATCACACTGTCCCATCATCACACTGTCCCATCATCACACTGTCCCATCATCACACTGTCCCATCATCACACTGTCTCATCATCACACTGTCTCATCATCACACTGTCTCATCATCACACTGTCCCATCATCACACTGTCCCATCATCACACTGTCTCATCATCACACTGTCCCATCATCACACTGTCTCATCATCACACTGTCTCATCATCACACTGTCTCATCATCACACTGTCTCATCATCACACTGTCTCATCATCACACTGTCTCATCATCACACTGTCCCATCATCACACTGTCCCATCATCACACTGTCTCATCATCACACTGTCCCATCATCACACTGTCTCATCATCACACTGTCTCATCATCACACTGTCCCATCATCACACTGTCTCATCATCACACTGTCTCATCATCACACTGTCTCATCATCACACTGTCTCATCATCACACTGTCTCATCATCACACTGTCTCATCATCACACTGTCTCATCATCACACTGTCTCATCATCACACTGTCCCTTCATCACACTGTCTCATCATCACACTGTCTCATCATCACACTGTCTCATCATCACACTGTCTCATCATCACACTGTCCCATCATCACACTGTCCCATCATCACACTGTCTCATCATCACACTGTCTCATCATCACACTGTCCCATCATCACACTGTCTCATCATCACACTGTCTCATCATCACACTGTCTCATCATCACACTGTCCCATCATCACACTGTCTCATCATCACACTGTCCTCATCATCACACTGTCTCATCATCACACTGTCCCATCATCACACTGTCTCATCATCACACTGTCTCATCATCACACTGTCTCATCATCACACTGTCCCATCATCACACTGTCCCATCATCACACTGTCCCATCATCACACTGTCCCATCATCACACTGTCTCATCATCACACTGTCTCATCATCACACTGTCTCATCATCACACTGTCTCATCATCACACTGTCTCATCATCACACTGTCTCATCATCACACTGTCCCATCATCACACTGTCCCATCATCACACTGTCTCATCATCACACTGTCCCATCATCACACTGTCTCATCATCACACTGTCCCATCATCACACTGTCCCATCATCACACTGTCCCATCATCACACTGTCTCATCATCACACTGTCCCATCATCACACTGTCCCATCATCACACTGTCTCATCATCACACTGTCCCATCATCACACTGTCTCATCATCACACTGTCTCATCATCACACTGTCTCATCATCACACTGTCTCATCATCACACTGTCCCTTCATCACACTGTCTCATCATCACACTGTCTCATCATCACACTGTCCCATCATCACACTGTCTCATCATCACACTGTCTCATCATCACACTGTCTCATCATCACACTGTCCCATCATCACACTGTCTCATCATCACACTGTCTCATCATCACACTGTCCCATCATCACACTGTCCCATCATCACACTGTCCCATCATCACACTGTCCCATCATCACACTGTCCCTTCATCACACTGTCTCATCATCACACTGTCTCATCATCACACTGTCTCATCATCACACTGTCTCATCATCACACTGTCCCTTCATCACACTGTCTCATCATCACACTGTCTCATCATCACACTGTCTCATCATCACACTGTCTCATCATCACACTGTCCCATCATCACACTGTCTCATCATCACACTGTCTCATCATCACACTGTCTCATCATCACACTGTCCCTTCATCACACTGTCTCATCATCACACTGTCTCATCATCACACTGTCTCATCATCACACTGTCTCATCATCACACTGTCCCTTCATCACACTGTCTCATCATCACACTGTCTCATCATCACACTGTCTCATCATCACACTGTCTCATCATCACACTGTCTCATCATCACACTGTCTCATCATCACACTGTCTCATCATCACACTGTCCCATCATCACACTGTCTCATCATCACACTGTCCCATCATCACACTGTCCCATCATCACACTGTCCATCATCACACTGTCCCATCATCACACTGTCTCATCATCACACTGTCTCATCATCACACTGTCCCATCATCACACTGTCCCATCATCACACTGTCCCATCATCACACTGTCTCATCATCACACTGTCCCATCATCACACTGTCTCATCATCACACTGTCTCATCATCACACTGTCTCATCATCACACTGTCCCATCATCACACTGTCTCATCATCACACTGTCTCATCATCACACTGTCTCATCATCACACTGTCCCATCATCACACTGTCTCATCATCACACTGTCTCATCATCACACTGTCCCTTCATCACACTGTCTCATCATCACACTGTCTCATCATCACACTGTCTCATCATCACACTGTCTCATCATCACACTGTCCCATCATCACACTGTCTCATCATCACACTGTCTCATCATCACACTGTCTCATCATCACACTGTCCCATCATCACACTGTCTCATCATCACACTGTCTCATCATCACACTGTCTCATCATCACACTGTCTCATCATCACACTGTCCCTTCATCACACTGTCTCATCATCACACTGTCTCATCATCACACTGTCTCATCATCACACTGTCTCATCATCACACTGTCTCATCATCACACTGTCCATCATCACACTGTCCATCATCACACTGTCTCATCATCACACTGTCCCATCATCACACTGTCCCATCATCACACTGTCCCATCATCACACTGTCCCATCATCACACTGTCTCATCATCACACTGTCTCATCATCACACTGTCCATCATCACACTGTCATCATCCACTGTCCCATCATCACACTGTCTCATCATCACACTGTCCTCATCATCACACTGTCCATCATCACACTGTCTCATCATCACACTGTCTCATCATCACACTGTCTCATCATCACACTGTCCATCATCACACTGTCTCATCATCACACTGTCTCATCATCACACTGTCTCATCATCACACTGTCTCATCATCACACTGTCTCATCATCATCACACTGTCTCATCATCACACTGTCCCATCATCACACTGTCTCATCATCACACTGCTCTCATCATCACACTGTCCCATCATCACACTGTCTCATCATCACACTGTCTCATCATCACACTGTCCCATCATCACACTGTCCCATCATCACACTGTCCCATCATCACACTGTCTCATCATCACACTGTCTCATCATCACACTGTCTCATCATCACACTGTCCCATCATCACACTGTCTCATCATCACACTGTCTCATCATCACACTGTCTCATCATCACACTGTGCCTTCATCACACTGTCTCATCATCACACTGTCTCATCATCACACTGTCTCATCATCACACTGTCCCATCATCACACTGTCTCATCATCACACTGTCTCATCATCACACTGTCTCATCATCACACTGTCTCATCATCACACTGTCCCATCATCACACTGTCCCATCATCACACTGTCTCATCATCACACTGTCCCATCATCACACTGTCTCATCATCACACTGTCTCATCATCACACTGTCCCATCATCACACTGTCCATCATCACACTGTCTCATCATCACACTGTCCCATCATCACACTGTCCCATCATCACACTGTCTCATCATCACACTGTCCCTTCATCACACTGTCCCATCATCACACTGTCCCATCATCACACTGTCCCATCATCACACTGTCCCATCATCACACTGTCTCATCATCACACTGTCTCATCATCACACTGTCCCTTCATCACACTGTCCCATCATCACACTGTCCCATCATCACACTGTCTCATCATCACACTGTCTCATCATCACACTGTCTCATCATCACACTGTCTCATCATCACACTGTCCCATCATCACACTGTCTCATCATCACACTGTCTCATCATCACACTGTCTCATCATCACACTGTCCCATCATCACACTGTCCCATCATCACACTGTCTCATCATCACACTGTCTCATCATCACACTGTCTCATCATCACACTGTCTCATCATCACACTGTCTCATCATCACACTGTCCCATCATCACACTGTCTCATCATCACACTGTCTCATCATCACACTGTCTCATCATCACACTGTCTCATCATCACACTGTCCCATCAACACTGTCCCATCATCACACTGTCCCATCATCACACTGTCTCATCATCACACTGTCTCATCATCACACTGTCTCATCATCACACTGTCCCATCATCACACTGTCTCATCATCACACTGTCCCTTCATCACACTGTCCCATCATCACACTGTCTCATCATCACACTGTCCCATCATCACACTGTCCCATCATCACACTGTCTCATCATCACACTGTCCCATCATCACACTGTCTCATCATCACACTGTCCCATCATCACACTGTCCCATCATCACACTGTCTCATCATCACACTGTCTCATCATCACACTGTCCCATCATCACACTGTCTCATCATCACACTGTCCCATCATCACACTGTCCCATCATCACACTGTCCCATCATCACACTGTCCCTTCATCACACTGTCTCATCATCACACTGTCTCATCATCACACTGTCTCATCATCACACTGTCCCATCATCACACTGTCCCATCATCACACTGTCTCATCATCACACTGTCTCATCATCACACTGTCTCATCATCACACTGTCTCATCATCACACTGTCCCATCATCACACTGTCCCATCATCACACTGTCCCATCATCACACTGTCCCATCATCACACTGTCCCATCATCACACTGTCTCATCATCACACTGTCTCATCATCACACTGTCTCATCATCACACTGTCCCATCATCACACTGTCTCATCATCACACTGTCTCATCATCACACTGTCTCATCATCACACTGTCTCATCATCACACTG
The DNA here is from genome assembly GCF_047496795.1 of Chiloscyllium punctatum. NCBI lineage: Eukaryota > Metazoa > Chordata > Chondrichthyes > Orectolobiformes > Hemiscylliidae > Chiloscyllium > Chiloscyllium punctatum. Next base: position 74,696,424 of record NC_092768.1, read on the forward strand.
TCCCATCATCACACTGTCTCATCATCACACTGTCTCATCATCACACTGTCTCATCATCACACTGTCTCATCATCACACTGTCCCATCATCACACTGTCTCATCATCACACTGTCTCATCATCACACTGTCCCATCATCACACTGTCCCATCATCACACTGTCCCATCATCACACTGTCCCATCATCACACTGTCTCATCATCACACTGTCCCATCATCACACTGTCTCATCATCACACTGTCCCTTCATCACACTGTCTCATCATCACACTGTCTCATCATCACACTGTCTCATCATCACACTGTCTCATCATCACACTGTCCCATCATCACACTGTCCCATCATCACTGTCCCATCATCACACTGTCTCATCATCACACTGTCCCATCATCACACTGTCCCATCATCACACTGTCCCTTCATCACACTGTCTCATCATCACACTGTCTCATCATCACACTGTCTCATCATCACACTGTCTCATCATCACACTGTCCCATCATCACACTGTCCCATCATCACACTGTCTCATCATCACACTGTCTCATCATCACACTGTCCCATCATCACACTGTCTCATCATCACACTGTCTCATCATCACACTGTCTCGTCATCACACTGTCCCATCATCACACTGTCCCATCATCACACTGTCCCATCATCACACTGTCCCATCATCACACTGTCCCTTCATCACACTGTCTCATCATCACACTGTCTCATCATCACACTGTCCCATCATCACACTGTCCCATCATCACACTGTCTCATCATCACACTGTCCCATCATCACACTGTCTCATCATCACACTGTCTCATCATCACACTGTCTCATCATCACACTGTCCCATCATCACACTGTCTCATCATCACACTGTCTCATCATCACACTGTCTCATCATCACACTGTCTCATCATCACACTGTCTCATCATCACACTGTCCCATCATCACACTGTCCCATCATCACACTGTCTCATCATCACACTGTCTCATCATCACACTGTCCCATCATCACACTGTCTCATCATCACACTGTCTCATCATCACACTGTCCCTTCATCACACTGTCCCATCATCACACTGTCTCAGCATCACACTGTCTCATCATCACACTGTCTCATCATCACACTGTCCCATCATCACACTGTCTCATCATCACACTGTCTCATCATCACACTGTCTCATCATCACACTGTCTCATCATCACACTGTCCCATCATCACACTGTCTCATCATCACACTGTCCCTTCATCACACTGTCTCATCATCACACTGTCCCATCATCACACTGTCCCATCATCACACTGTCTCATCATCACACTGTCTCATCATCACACTGTCTCATCATCACACTGTCTCATCATCACACTGTCTCATCATCACACTGTCCCATCATCACACTGCCCCTCCATCACACTGTCCCATCATCACACTGCCCCTCCATCACACTGTCTCATCATCACACTGTCTCATCATCACACTGTCCCATCATCACACTGTCCCATCATCACACTGTCTCATCATCACACTGTCCCATCATCACACTGTCTCATCATCACACTGTCCCATCATCACACTGTCTCATCATCACACTGTCCCATCATCACACTGTCCCTTCATCACACTGTCCCTTCATCACACTGCCCCTCCATCACACTGTCCCATCATCACACTGTCTCATCATCACACTGCCCCTCCATCGCACTGTCCCTTCATCGCCCTGCCCCTCCATCACACTGTCCCATCATCACACTGTCCTTGGTGCACACTGTGCTTTCATATCATTGTGCTAGCCGTTGTCCCCGGCCTGGGGAAAGGGATAAATCGGACCCCTTCCTCCAGTTGAGGCCCTCAGTTTCCCTGACTCTCAATCTTCATTCAATCTCCAGAGGATGGGTAATGGGGGGTGGGGGCAGGGGGGCAGGACCTGTATCGTGTTTGCCTCCTTGCTGGGCAGGCTGAGACGATACCTCCTCTCGGGGGCTCCTTTGGGCCAAGGAGAAGTGCCCACCCACTCCACCATCCCTACCTTGGGGACCTCTACCCTGCTCCCACCCTCTGCCAGCCCCCCCATCCTCTCTCACATCTCCTGCCCATTCTCGGGCTGTGCCCCAGACCGCCTCCTTCTGTGAAAACACCAGGCCTGCCTCCACTTCCGGGCTCCCCAACTCTTCT
>NC_092768.1:74701101-74706101 GCF_047496795.1 Chiloscyllium punctatum
CACACACACATAGACACACACACACAGACACACACACACATAGACACACACAGACACATAGACACACACACACATAGACACACACTCACACACACACAGGCACATAGACACACACTCACACACACACACAGAGACACATAGACACACGCACACATAGACACATAGACACGCACTTACACACACACACAGATACACATAGACACACACACACATAGACACACACTCACACACACACACACACACACAGATACACATAGACACACACTCACACACACACACACACAGATACACATAGACACACACTCACACACACACACATACACATAGACACACACACATAGACACATAGACACACACACATAGACACATAGACACACACTCACTCACACACATATAAACACACACACACATACACATAGACACACACACACATAGACACACACTCACTCACACCCATATAAACACACACACACACAGATACACATAGACACACACACACATAGACACACATACATATATACACATAGACACACACACACACATATATACACAGAGACACACACACACACAAATACACATAGACACACACACATATACACATAGACACACACACATATACACATAGAGACACACACGTACACATAGACACACACTCACTCACACACATATAAACACACACATACACATAGACACACTCACATATACACACACACATATACACACATAGACACACACACACATAGACACATACACACTCACATATACACATAGACACACACACATATAGACACATAGAAACACACTCACACACACAAATACACATAGACACACACATATGCACATAGAGACACACACACGTACACATAGACACACACTTACTCACACACATATAAACACACACATACACATATATACACATAGACACACACTCACACACACATGTACACACACCTACATATACACATAGACACACACACACATAGACACACACACTCACATATACACATAGACACACACACACATAGACACATAGACGCACACTCACTCACACACATATAAACACACACATACATATAGACACACACACATACACACACACAAATACACATAGACACACTCACACAAATACACATAGACACACACATATGCACATAGACACACACACATACACAAATACACATAGACACACACACACACAAATACACATAGAGACACACACATATACACATAGACACACACTCACTCACACACATATAAACACACACATACACATATACACACACACATATATACACGTAGACACACACACACAAATACACATAGACACACACTCACACACACAAATACACATAGACACACACATATGCACATAGACACACACACACATACACATAGACACACTCACTCACACATATATAAACACACACATACACATAGACACACACTCACACACACATATACACACACTCACATATACACATAGACACACACACACATAGACACACACACAGACACACACACACATAGACACATAGAAACACACTCACACACAAATACACATAGACACATACACACACACATATACACATAGACACACACTCTCACACATATACACACAGACACATATATACATAGACACACACTCACACACACATTTACACATAGACACACACACACATATACACATAGACACTCACACACAGATACACACTCACACTCACACACACATATACACATAGACACACACAGACACACACACATATACACATAGACACACGCTCACACTCACATACACATATACACAGACACTCACGCACACATATACACATAGACACACAACCACTCACACAAGCATATACACATAGAAACACACACTCACACACACATATAGACATATATATATATACACACATATACACATAGAAAGACACACACACATATACACATAGACACACACACACACTCACATATACACATAGACACACACACATATACACATAGAAACACACACAAATACGCATAGAAACATACTCACTCACACACACATATACACATAGGCACACACACACATATACACACACATATACACAGACACACACACACATACACACACATATACACAGACACACATAGAAATACACACACATATACATATAGACACACACACTTACACACATACACACATAGACACACACTCACACTCACATATACACATAGACACACACTCACACTCACATACACATATACACATAGACACACATATATACAGAGAAACACACACAAATACACGTAGACACACAAACACACATGTACACAGACACACACTCACACACACATATACACATGGACACACACACACACAAATACACATAGAAACATACACACATATACGCATAGACACACACACAAATACACATAGACACACACACACAATTACACATAGAAACACACACATATACACATAGACACACACTCACACTCAGAAACATACACACTCACACACACCCATATACACATAGACACACACATACTCACACACCCATATAGACATAGACACACTCACACACACATAGACTCACACACATATACACATAGACACATACACACACCAATAGAAACACACACACACATACACACTTCGAAATACACACTCACACACATATACAGATCGACACACACTCACACACACATATACACATAGACACACACACACACTCACACACATATGCACAGATACACACACACTCACACACATATACACATAGACACACACTCACACTCAGAAACATACACACTCACGCACACCCTTATATACATAGACACACACACACACCCATATAGACATAGACACACTCACACACACATGTACACATAGACACACACACACATATACACATAGACACACACACATATACACACACACACATATACACATCGACACACACACACACATATACACATAGACACACACACATACACGTATACACATAGAGACACACACACGTACACATTGAAGCACATACACTCACATACACACATACTCATAGACAAACACACATACATACACACGTAGAAACACACACACTCACACACACACATATACACAGACACACACACATATACACATAGACACACACACACACATACACATAGACACACACACACTCACACATAGACACACACACATACAAATAGACACACAATCACGCACACACATAGACACACACTCACACACACATGCACATAAACACATAGACACACACTCACACACAGACACACACTGACACACACCCACACACAGACACACACACAGATACACACAGACACACGCAAAGACACATGCACAGACATGCACAGACACATGCACATACACACACACAGACCCATACAGACACACACACACAGACCCATACAGACACACACACAGACACACACTCACACACAGACACACCCCCCACACACAGACTCACACACTCCAGACTCTCACACACACACACCCACACTCACACTCACACACGTACACAGACACAGACACTCACATCCACACACACACTCCAGACACTCACATCCACACACAGACACACACACACATCCACACACACCTCAGACACACACACACCCAAACACACACTCACACTCACACACACATACATACACACCCACACACATACACACCTACACACACACCCACCTGCACACATACCCACACACATATATGCACACATAGCACACACACACACACACAGACACACCAACCACACACACACTCACACAACCACACACATATACACACACACACCCACTCCCACCCACAAATACACATACACACTCACACCCACACAGACACACACCCACACACCCAGCCACATCCACACACCCAGACACACATTCACACACAGTCACTCCACACACCCACACACACACACCCACACACTCACTCACACACACAGACACACACTTGCACACACCCTCACACTCGCACACACCCACACACACACAGATACACACACACTCGCACACACCCTCACACTCACACAGAGACACACACACTCACACACAGATACACACGCACACTCAGAGACACACACACACATACACACCTACACAGACACACACACAGACCCATACACAGACACACACTCACGCAGACACACTCCACACACACACAGACTCACACACTCCAGACACTCACACACACACACCCACCAGACACACACACATTCCAGACACTCACACACACACACCCAAACACACACTCACACTCACACACACACACATACACACCTACACAGACACACACACAGACCCATACACAGACACACACTCACACAGACACACTCCACACACACACAGACTCACACACTCCAGACACTCACACACACACACCCACACTCACACATGCACTAAGACACAGACACTCACATCCACACACACTCCAGACACTCACACCCACACACACTGACACACACACATCCACACACTTCAGACACTCACACACACACCCAAACACACACTCACACAAATACATACACACCCACACATGCGTACACATCCACACACACACCCACCCACACATATGCACACATAGCACACACACCCACCCACACCCACAGACATACCCACCACATACACACTCACATATCCACACACACACACACACACGTGTACACACATACAAATACATACACACACACGCACACCCACACCCCCACACAGACACACACACACACCCACACACCCAGCCACATCCACACAACCAGACACACACACATCCACACACACAGACATATATTCACACACACACTCGCCCCACAGACTGTCACACACACCCACACACCCCACACCCAGCCACATCCATACACACATCCACATGCACAGACACACACTCACACACACACTCGCCCCACAGACACTCACACACATCCACACACTCGCGCCACAGATTCACACACACACCCACACACAATCCACAGACTCACGCACACCCACACACTCGCTTC
>NC_092768.1:74713601-74719269 GCF_047496795.1 Chiloscyllium punctatum
GGTCGCGTAGGTCTTGGGGGCCCCGTTTCTGGAAAGTTCCAGAACGCCCAGCACTTCTCTGCGGCGTCGTGGCGAACGTGGGTCTTGGTTTGAGCACAGCAAGCTCCCACGGGCAGGGTGGGGGGAGAGGGGGAAGCTACTGAGTGGTTGGTCTCCTTCCTCCCCTCTTCATCACGGCCAGCACTCGGAGTAAAAGCCCTGCCCCCCCCCGCCCCCCCCCCCGCCAAGGTAACTAGTGATCATCTCCACGTAGACAGCGGAGATCGTGTTTAATATCTCCACCGTACGCCCCTTTCCCAGAAGGGGAAGGTCAGCTGACCAGGCAGTTCTTCCCTTGGCACCGCTGCAGGAACATAGCCCATTGGTGTTCAGACTCTCAGTCCTGGTGCGGGAGGCGAACCCGTGACCCTCTGGATTCGGAGGCAGACTTGCGACCCATTGAGCTACATTTGACGTGCCACACAGGGGCCATGCCGAACGGTTAAAGAAGTGTATTCTCTCTTGTCCCCGACCCAAAGGCAGAGGCTGGGTCCGGGCCTAAGGAGGGCCAGGTAGGTTCAACAGGGGAGACATACAGGACTAATTGGTCCACCTCAGGTGGGCTATTCCCACAAGCAACTGGACCCTCAGGCACAAAACACCTCCCAACCCACAGGCCTTCAGACAGACTCAGACTCCCAGGCCCTCAGGCACATTTGGCCTCCTAGTCCCTGGGCCCTCAGGCAGGATTGGCCTCTCGGTCCCTGGGTTCTCAGGCAGGATTGGCCTCCCAGTCCCTGGGCCCTCAGGCAGGATTGGCCTCTCAGTCCCTGGGTTCTCAGGCAGGATTGGCCTCCCAGTCCCTGGGCCCTCAGGCAGGATTGGCCTCTCAGTCCCTGGGTTCTCAGGCAGGATTGGCCTCCCAGTCCCTGGGCCCTCAGGCAGGATTGGCGTCTCAGTCCCTGGGCCCTCAGGCAGGATTGGCCTCTCAGTCCCTGGGTTCTCAGGCAGGATTGGCCTCCCAGTCCCTGGGCCCTCAGGCAGGATTGGCCTCTCGGTCCCTGGGCCCTCAGGCAGGATTGGCCTCCCAGTCCCTGGGCCCTCAGGCAGGATTGGCGTCTCAGTCCCTGGGCCCTCAGGCAGGATTGGCCTCTCAGTCCCTGGGTCCTCAGGCAGGATTGGCCTCTCAGTCCCTGGGTCCTCAGGCAGGATTGGCCTCCCAGTCTCTGGGCCCTCAGGCAGGATTGGCCTCCCAGTCCCAGAGGGCAGGCAGGATGGGCCTCCCAGTGCCTGGGCCCTCACGTGCAGTCCGTTCTGATAGAGCACAATAGGTCCATTCTCGCAGAATCTCGCGTTATAATAAAATTGTGCAATAGCCGTGCCATTTAAACAAACATGGCCAGAATTGTGTTATAGCCAATCGAGGTAAGGAACGGACACCTTCTACAAGTAACCATCTGACTTCTTCAATTGCGCTAAAGCCAATTTGCATTGAAGAACCGAAAATAATCCCCAATTAACCAAGTGGCTGCCTGCTGTGATCTCCATATCACCGAATGACAGCAGAGGGTTACATATAGAGTAAAGGACACCCATGGTCTCCCTTAACATAAAAGTGAAGGCCCCCTCTACTCTTTTGAAGTGAAAGCTAATGGATCGTGGATGAGAGCTGATAGTGATGGGGGAGGGGGGGGTTGACAGCAGTGGGCAGGATTCGCTTTGTGCAGCCGAGTAAGAGAAGAGCTCAGAGCAAGCCCATGACGGCGCCATCTCGGTGAAGCTCCTGGTCAGTGACATGTCATGGTTGTGTCAGAGAGTAATGGCTGGCTCGCTGCTGGCAAGAAACCAGGAGGGTTTAGAGCAGGCGGGAAACTGGAAGGCAGACCACCAGAACATGAACATGAATTGAGGCACTACCTGATGGAGGGAGTTTCAAAAGCCAGGTCATTGAAAGTGGGGGATGACCATGGTTTGCACAATTTTAATGTAATCCTTAGGGTGAGTGGGACAGGAATTGTTGAGAAATCCTGTTTGATGTGTGATGTAGGATTTTTGACCATCATTTAATTGTCTGTTACCTTTATTTGCCTCATGGCTATTTGGGATATTAGAATATAATCCATATCTATTGAACCTTTTAGTTGAGAATAATATTTGTATGTATGTTTCAACAAGCTTTATTTGCAATTAAACCATTTTTTTGTTGATGACAGAAATCTGTTTGAATGATTTTTTTTCCAGATATCTCTGCAATTGGCATCAACACCTTTGCAAAGTCTGTTGTGTGTGGGACTAGAGAGAAATTGATGGACTCCATCCATAAGAGCAGAAGAAATAGGAGCAGGAATAGGCCATTCGGCCCCTCGTGCTTGCTCCGCTATTCCCAGGACCGTGGCTGGTCCGGCATTCCCCACTTTCCTGCCCTTTCCCCCTCCGTTGGCTCCCCGACTGATCGAGAATCTCTCTGTCTCAGCCTTAGATATACACACAGACTCTGCCCCCACAGCTCTCTCTGTGGTAAGGCGTTCCAAAGACCCCAGAGAGGAGAAATTCCCCCTCATCTCAGTCGTGAATTGACGCCCCCCCTTTTATACTGAGACTGTGCCCCTCTGGTCCTAGACTCCCCCCATGAGGGGAAACATCCTCTCAGCGTTGACCCTGTCAAGCCCCCTTCCAAAATCCTGCATGGTTCAATGAGATCCCCTCTTCTCTTCCTCAACTCCAGGGAATAGAGTCCCAACCTGGTTAACCTTTTACTCAGAAAGACCATCCCTCCCTACCAGGGATCAGCCCAGGGAACCTTCACCGAATTGCCTCCAGTGAAAGAGCAGAAAAAAGTGAGGACTGCCAAAGCTGGAGATTAGAGTCGAGAGAGTGGTGCTGGAAAAACACAGCAGCTCAGGCAGCATCCGAGGAGCAGGAAAATCGACATTTTGGGCACAAGCCAGTCATCAGGAAGGGCTTCCCGATGAAGGACTTTTGCCCGAAACATTAATTTTCCTGTTCCTCGGATGCTGCCTGACCTGCCGTGCTTTTCCAGCACTGCATTCTCAACTCCAGTGAAATAGTACCTTCCCTTAAATATTGGGACCAAGACCGCCCACAGTACTCCAGATGGAGTCTGAACAGCAGATGGTAGAGTTGCAGTCAGACTTCCCCAATGGTACACTCCAACCCCCTGGAGGTAAGTGCCACCATTGCAGTAGCCTTCCTGAATACCCACTGTACCCGTGAGCTCACTCCACTCAGCTGTACAGAGGGACCCATGGATCGGAGCACTTCTCCAGGGAAGAGCAAAGCACCAGGCTGCACCGATCACTTTTCATACACTCGTGTGGCTGGGCCATGGACACAGGGCAGTGATAGAGTATAGGGGGTCCCCGCTGGAACCCTGAGACATCTCCCCCCACACACACACAGACACACACACACACACACTCCCCTGCCCCACCACCACCCCCCCCACACACACACACACACACCCAAAACCCCTCCCACACACACACACACACACACACCCAACCCACCCCCCCCACACAGACACACACACACACACACCCAACCCCCCCCACGCACACTCCCAACCCCCCCCCCACACACACTCCCAACCCCCCCCCCACACACACACCCACCCCTCCACACACACACACCCACCCCCCCCCACACACACCCACCCACCCCCCCCACACACACCCAACCCCCCCACACACACTCCCAACACCCCCCCCACACACACCCAACCCCCCCACACACACTCCCAACCCCCCCACACACACTCCCAACCTCCCCCACACACACACTCGCAACCCCCCACACACACACACTCCCAACCCCCCCCACGCACACACTCCCAACCCCCCCACACACACACACCCATCCCCCCCCCCACACACACACCCATCCCCCCCACACACACACACACACCCATCCCCCCCACACACACAGACCCCCATCCCCCCCACACACACAGACCCCCATCCCCCCCACACACACAGACCCCCATCCCCCCCCCACACACAGACCCCCATCCTCCCCACACACACACAACCCATCCCCCCCACACACACACCCATCCCCTCCCCACACACACAGACCCCCATCCCCCCACACACACACACCCATCCCCCCCACTCACACACACACCCATCCCCCCCAACACACACACCCATCCCCCCCCCACACACAGACCCCCATCCCCCCCACACACACACACCCATCCCCCCCCACACACACACCCATCCCCCCCACACACACAGACCCCCACCCCCCCCACACACAGACCCCCATCCCCCCCACACACAGACTCCCATCCCCCCCCACACACAGACACCCCATCCCCCCCACACACAGACTCCCATCCCCCCACACACACACAGACCCCCATCCCCCCCACACACACACACCCATCCCCCCCACACACACACACACCCATCCCCCACACACACACCCATCCCCCCCCACACACACACACCCATCCCCCCCACACACACACACACCCATCCCCCCCACACACACACACCCATCCCCCCCACACACACACACCCATCCCCCCCCACACACAGACCCCCATCCCCCCCCACATACAGACTCCCATCCCCCCCCACACACAGACCCCCATCCCCCCCCACACACACACCCCCATCCCCCCCCACACACACACCCATCCCCCCCCACACACAGACCCCCATCCCCCCCACACACAGACCCCCATCCCCCCCACACACACAGACCCCAATCCCCCCCCCACACACACACCCATCCCCCCCCACACACAGACCCCCATCCCCCCCACACACAGACCCCCATCCCCCCCACACACACACACACACATCCCCCTCACACACAGACCACCATCCCCCCCCCACACACAGACCCCCATCCGCCCCACACACACAGACCCCCATCCCCCCACACACACAGACCCCCATCCCCCCCACACATACAGACCCCCATCCCCCCCCCCACACACAGACCCCCATCCCCCCCACACACACAGACCCCCATCGCCCCCCACACACACAGACCCCCATCCCCCCCACACACACAGACCCCCATCCCCCCCACACACACAGACCCCCATCCCCCCCACACACACACATCCATCCCCCCCCCACACACACACATCCATCCCCCCCCCACACACACACCCATCCCCCCCCACACACACACACCCATCCCCCCCCCACACACACACACACCCATCCCCCCCCCCACACACACACACCCATCCACCCCCACACACACACATCCATCTCCCCCCACACACACACATCCATCTCCCCCCACACACACACATCCATCCCCCCCCACACACACACCCATCCCCCCCCACACACACACACCCATCCCCCCCACACACACACACCCATCCCCCCACACGCACACACACACCCATCCCCCACCACACACACACATCCATCCCCCCCCACACACACACCCATCCCCCACCACACACACACATCCATCCCCCCCCAACACACACAGACCCATCCCCCCCCACACACACACCCATTCCCCCCCCACACACACACACACCCACCACCCCCCCACACACACACCCATCCCCCCCACACACACACCCATCCCCCCCACACACACACCCATCCCCCCCCACACACACCCATCCCCCCCACACACACACCCATCCCCCCCCCCACACACACACACCCATCCCCCCCACACACACACA
>NC_092768.1:74721869-74739369 GCF_047496795.1 Chiloscyllium punctatum
GGGGCTCACAATGGGTCAGTGCGGGGAGATTTAACAGGGGGGCTCACAATGGGTCAGTGCGGGGAGATTTAACAGGGGACTGTGAATGGGTCAGTGCGGGGATATTTAACGGGGGGCTCACAATGGGTCAGTGCGGGGAGATTTAACAGGGGGCTGTGAATGGGTCAGTGCGGGGAGATTTAACAGGGGACTGTGAATGGGTCAGTGCGGGGAGATTTAACAGGGGGGCTGTGAATGGGTCAGGGCGGGGAGATTTAACAGGGGGGCTGTGAATGGGTCAGTGCGGGGAGATTTAACAGGGGGCTGTGAATGGGTCAGTGCGGGGAGATTTAACAGGGGGGCTCACAATGGGTCAGTGCGGGGAGATTTAACAGGGGGCTGTGAATGGGTCAGTGCGGGGAGATTTAACAGGGGGCTGTGAATGGGTCAGTGTGGGGAGATTTAACAGGGGGGCTGTGAATGGGTCAGTGCGGGGAGATTTAACAGGGGGCTGTGAATGGGTCAGTGCGGGGAGATTTAACAGGGGGGCTCACAATGGGTCAGTGCGGGGAGATTTAACAGGGGGCTGTGAATGGGTCAGTGCGGGGAGATTTAACAGGGGGCTGTGAATGGGTCAGGGCGGGGAGATTTAACAGGGGGGCTCACAATGGGTCAGTGCGGGGAGATTTAACAGGGGGCTGTGAATGGGTCAGTGCGGGGAGATTTAACAGGGGGCTGTGAATGGGTCAGTGCGGGGAGATTTAACAGGGGGGCTGTGAATGGGTCAGGGCGGGGAGATTTAACAGGGGGGCTGTGAATGGGTCAGTGCGGGGAGATTTAACAGGGGGCTGTGAATGGGTCAGTGCGGGGAGATTTAACAGGGGGGCTCACAATGGGTCAGTGCGGGGAGATTTAACAGGGGGCTGTGAATGGGTCAGTGCGGGGAGATTTAACAGGGGGCTGTGAATGGGTCAGTGTGGGGAGATTTAACAGGGGGGCTCACAATGGGTCAGTGCGGGGAGATTTAACAGGGGGCTGTGAATGGGTCAGGGCGGGGAGATTTAACAGGGAGCTGTGAATGGGTCAGGGCGGGGAGATTTAACAGGGGACTGTGAATGGGTCAGTGCGGGGAGATTTAACAGGGGGCTGTGAATGGGTCAGTGCGGGGAGATTTAACAGGGAGGCTGTGAATGGGTCAGTGCGGGGAGATTTAACAGGGGACTCACAATGGGTCAGTGCGGGGAGATTTAACAGGGGGCTGTGAATGGGTCAGTGCGGGGAGATTTAACAGGGGGCTGTGAATGGGTCAGTGCGGGGAGATTTAACAGGGGGCTGTGAATGGGTCAGTGCGGGGAGATTTAACAGGGGACTGTGAATGGGTCAGTGCGGGGAGATTTAACAGGGGACTGTGAATGGGTCAGTGCGGGGAGATTTAACAGGGGGCTGTGAATGGGTCAGTGCGGGGAGATTTAACGGGGAGCTGTGAATGGGTCAGTGCGGGGAGATTTAACAGGGGGCTGTGAATGGGTCAGTGCGGGGAGATTTAACGGGGAGCTGTGAATGGGTCAGTGCGGGGAGATTTAACGGGGAGCTGTGAATGGGTCAGTGCGGGGAGATTTAACAGGGGGCTGTGAATGGGTCAGTGCGGGGAGATTTAACAGGGGACTGTGAATGGGTCAGTGCGGGGAGATTTAACAGGGGGCTCTGAATGGGTCAGTGCGGCGAGATTTAACAGGGGACTGTGAATGGGTCAGTGCGGGGAGATTTAACAGGGGACTGTGAATGGGTCAGTGTGGGGAGATTTAACAGGGGACTGTGAATGGGTCAGTGCGGGGAGATTTAACTGGGGACTGTGAATGGGTCAGTGCGGGGAGATTTAACAGGGAGCTGTGAATGGGTCAGTGCGGGGAGATTTAACAGGGGACTGTGAATGGGTCAGTGCGGGGAGATTTAACAGGGGGCTGTGAATGGGTCAGTGCGGGGAGATTTAACTGGGGACTGTGAATGGGTCAGTGCGGGGAGATTTAACAGGGAGCTGTGAATGGGTCAGTGCGGGGAGATTTAACAGGGGGGCTCACAATGGGTCAGTGCGGGGAGATTTAACGGGGGGGCTGTGAATGGGTCAGTGCGGGGAGATTTAACAGGGGGGCTGTGAATGGGTCAGTGCGGGGAGATTTAACGGGGGGCTCACAATGGGTCAGTGCGGGGAGATTTAACAGGGGGCTGTGAATGGGTCAGTGCGGGGAGATTTAACAGGGGGCTCACAATGGGTCAGTGCGGGGAGATTTAACGGGGGGCTCACAATGGGTCAGTGCGGGGAGATTTAACAGGGGGGCTGTGAATGGGTCAGTGCGGGGAGATTTAACAGGGGGCTGTGAATGGGTCAGTGCGGGGAGATTTAACAGGGGACTCACAATGGGTCAGTGCGGGGAGATTTAACAGGGGACTGTGAATGGGTCAGTGCGGGGAGATTTAACAGGGGGCTGTGAATGGGTCAGGGCGGGGAGATTTAACAGGGGGCTCACAATGGGTCAGTGCGGGGAGATTTAACAGGGGGCTGTGAATGGGTCAGTGCGGGGAGATTTAACTGGGGGATGTGAATGGGTCAGTGCGGGGAGATTTAACAGGGGACTGTGAATGGGTCAGTGCGGGGAGATTTAACTGGGGGATGTGAATGGGTCAGGGCGGGGAGATTTAAAAAGGGGGGCTGTGAATGGGTCAGTGCGGGGAGATTTAACAGGGGGCTGTGAATGGGTCAGTGCGGGGAGATTTAACAGGGGGCTGTGAATGGGTCAGTGCGGGGAGATTTAACGGGGAGCTGTGAATGGGTCAGTGCGGGGAGATTTAACAGGGGGCTGTGAATGGGTCAGTGCGGGGAGATTTAACAGGGGACTGTGAATGGGTCAGTGTGGGGAGATTTAACAGGGGGGCTCACAATGGGTCAGTGCGGGGAGATTTAACAGGGGGCTGTGAATGGGTCAGTGCGGGGAGATTTAACAGGGGGCTGTGAATGGGTCAGTGCGGGGAGATTTAACAGGGGGCTGTGAATGGGTCAGTGCGGGGAGATTTAACAGGGGACTGTGAATGGGTCAGTGCGGGGAGATTTAACAGGGGGATGTGAATGGGTCAGTGCGGGGAGATTTAACAGGGGGCTCACAATGGGTCAGTGCGGGGAGATTTAACAGGGGGCTCACAATGGGTCAGTGCGGGGAGATTTAACAGGGGGGCTCACAATGGGTCAGTGCGGGGAGATTTAACAGGGGACTGTGAATGGGTCAGGGCGGGGAGATTTAACAGGGGGCTGTGAATGGGTCAGTGCGGGGAGATTTAACAGGGAGGCTGTGAATGGGTCAGTGCGGGGAGATTTAACAGGGGGCTGTGAATGGGTCAGTGCGGGGAGATTTAACAGGGGACTGTGAATGGGTCAGTGCGGGGAGATTTAACAGGGGGATGTGAATGGGTCAGTGCGGGGAGAATTAACAGGGGACTGTGAATGGGTCAGTGTGGGGAGATTTAACAGGGGGGCTCACAATGGGTCAGTGCGGGGAGATTTAACAGGGGGCTGTGAATGGGTCAGTGCGGGGAGATTTAACGGGGGGCTCACAATGGGTCAGGGCGGGGAGATTTAACAGGGGGCTGTGAATGGGTCAGTGCGGGGAGATTTAACAGGGGGGCTCACAATGGGTCAGGGCGGGGAGATTTAACAGGGGGCTGTGAATGGGTCAGTGCGGGGAGATTTAACAGGGGGCTGTGAATGGGTCAGTGCGGGGAGATTTAACAGGGGACTGTGAATGGGTCAGTGCGGGGAGATTTAACAGGGGGCTGTGAATGGGTCAGTGCGGGGAGATTTAACAGGGGGACTCACAATGGGTCAGGGCGGGGAGATTTAACAGGGGGCTGTGAATGGGTCAGTGCGGGGAGATTTAACAGGGGGGCTCACAATGGTTCAGTGCGGGGAGATTTAACAGGGGGCTGTGAATGGGTCAGTGCGGGGAGATTGAACAGGGGGACTCACAATGGGTCAGGGCGGGGAGATTTAACAGGGGGCTGTCAATGCGTCAGTGCGGGGAGATTTAACAGGGGGCTGTGAATAAGTTAATTCTGGGGAGATTTAACAGGGGGGCTCACAATGGGTCAGTGCGGGGAGATTTAACAGGGGGCTGTGAATGAGTTAATTCTGGGGAGATTTAACTGGGGGGCTCACAATGGGTCAGTGCGGGGAGATTTAACAGGGGGGCTCACAATGGGTCAGTGCGGGGAGATTTAACAGGGGGCTCACAATGGGTCAGGGCGGGGAGATTTAACAGGGGGGCTGTGAATGGGTCAGTGCGGGGAGATTTAACAGGGGGCTGTGAATGGGTCAGTGCGGGGAGATTTAACAGGGGGACTCACAATGGGTCAGTGCGGGGAGATTTAACAGGGGGCTGTGATTGGGTCAGTGCGGGGAGATTTAACAGGGGGCTGTGAATGGGTCAGTGCGGGGAGATTTAACAGGGGGCTCTGAATGGGTCAGTGCGGGGAGATTTAACAGGGGGCTGTGAATGGGTCAGTGCGGGGAGATTTAACAGGGGGCTGTGAATGGGTCAGTGCGGGGAGATTTAACAGGGGGCTCTGAATGGGTCAGTGCGGGGAGATTTAACTGGGGGGCTCACAGTGGGTCAGTGCGGGGAGATTTAACAGGGGGCTGTGAATGGGTCAGTGCGGGGAGATTTAACAGGGGGGCTGTGAATGGGTCAGTGCGGGGAGATTTAACAGGGGGCTGTGAATGGGTCAGTGCGGGGAGATTTAACAGGGGGCTGTGAATGGGTCAGTGCGGGGAGATTTAACAGGGAGCTGTGAATGGGTCAGTGCGGGGAGATTTAACAGGGGGCTGTGAATGGGTCAGTGCGGGGAGATTTAACAGGGGGGCTCACAATGGGTCAGTGCGGGGAGATTTAACAGGGGGCTGTGAATGAGTTAATTCTGGGGAGATTTAACAGGGGGCTGTGAATGGGTCAGTGCGGGGAGATTTAACAGGGGGCTGTGAATGGGTCAGTGCGGGGAGATTTAACAGGGGGCTGTGAATGGGTCAGTGCGGGGAGATTTAACAGGGGGCTGTGAATGGGTCAGTGCGGGGAGATTTAACAGGGGGCTGTGAATGGGTCAGTGCGGGGAGATTTAACAGGGGGCTGTGAATGGGTCAGTGCGGGGAGATTTAACAGGGGACTGTGAATGGGTCAGTGCGGGGAGATTTAACAGGGGACTGTGAATGGGTCAGTGCGGGGAGATTTAACAGGGGACTGTGAATGGGTCAGTGCGGGGAGATTTAACAGGGGGCTGTGAATGGGTCAGTGCGGGGAGATTTAACAGGGGGGCTCACAATGGGTCAGTGCGGGGAGATTTAACGGGGGGCTCTGAATGGGTCAGGGCGGGGAGATTTAACAGGGGACTGTGAATGGGTCAGTGCGGGGAGATTTAACAGGGGGCTGTGAATGGGTCAGTGCGGGGAGATTTAACAGGGGGGCTCACAATGGGTCAGTGCGGGGAGATTTAACAGGGGGGCTCACAATGGGTCAGTGCGGGGAGATTTAACAGGGGGCTCTGAATGGGTCAGTGCGGGGAGATTTAACAGGGGGCTGTGAATGGGTCAGTGCGGGGAGATTTAACGGGGGTCTCTGAATGAGACAGTGCGGGGAGATTTAACTGGGGGCTGTGAATGGGTCAGTGCGGGGAGATTTAACAGGGGACTGTGAATGGGTCAGTGCGGGGAGATTTAACAGGGAGCTGTGAATGGGTCAGTGCGGGGAGATTTAACAGGGGACTGTGAATGGGTCAGTGCGGGGAGATTTAACAGGGGACTGTGAATGGGTCAGTGCGGGGAGATTTAACAGGGGGGCTGTGAATGGGTCAGGGCGGGGAGATTTAACAGGGGACTGTGAATGGGTCAGGGCGGGGAGATTTAACAGGGGGCTGTGAATGGGTCAGTGCGGGGAGATTTAACAGGGGGCTGTGAATGGGTCAGTGCGGGGAGATTTAACAGGGGGGCTCACAATGGGTCAGGGCGGGGAGATTTAACAGGGGGCTGTGAATGGGTCAGTGCGGGGAGATTTAACAGGGAGCTGTGAATGGGTCAGTGCGGGGAGATTTAACAGGGGGCTCACAATGGGTCAGTGCGGGGAGATTTAACAGGGGGCTGTGAATGAGACAGTGCGGGGAGATTTAACTGGGGGCTGTGAATGGGTCAGTGCGGGGAGATTTAACAGGGGACTGTGAATGGTTCAGTGTGGGGAGATTTAACAGGGGGCTGTGAATGGGTCAGTGCGGGGAGATTTAACAGGGGGGCTCACAATGGGTCAGGGCGGGGAGATTTAACAGGGGGCTGTGAATGGGTCAGTGTGGGGAGATTTAACAGGGGGCTGTGAATGGGTCAGTGCGGGGAGATTTAACAGGGAGCTGTGAATGGGTCAGGGCGGGGAGATTTAACAGGGGGGCTCACAATGGGTCAGGGCGGGGAGATTTAACAGGGGGCTGTGAATGGGTCAGTGCGGGGAGATTTAACAGGGAGCTGTGAATGGGTCAGGGCGGGGAGATTTAACAGGGGGCTCACAATGGGTCAGGGCGGGGAGATTTAACAGGGGGCTGTGAATGGGTCAGTGCGGGGAGATTTAACGGGGAGCTGTGAATGGGTCAGGGCGGGGAGATTTAACAGGGGGCTCACAATGGGTCAGGGCGGGGAGATTTAACAGGGGGCTGTGAATGGGTCAGTGCGGGGAGATTTAACGGGGAGCTGTGAATGGGTCAGTGCGGGGAGATTTAACAGGGGGCTCACAATGGGTCAGGGCGGGGAGATTTAACAGGGGGCTGTGAATGGGTCAGTGCGGGGAGATTTAACGGGGGGCTCACAATGGGTCAGTGCGGGGAGATTTAACAGGGGGCTGTGAATGGGTCAGTGCGGGGAGATTTAACAGGGGGCTGTGAATGGGTCAGTGCGGGGAGATTTAACAGGGGGCTCACAATGGGTCAGTGCGGGGAGATTTAACAGGGGGCTGTGAATGGGTCAGTGCGGGGAGATTTAACAGGGGGCTGTGAATGGGTCAGTGCGGGGAGATTTAACAGGGGGCTGTGAATGGGTCAGTGCGGGGAGATTTAACAGGGGGCTCACAGTGGGTCAGTGCGGGGAGATTTAACAGGGGGCTGTGAATGGGTCAGTGCGGGGAGATTTAACAGGGGGCTGTGAATGGGTCAGGGCGGGGAGATTTAACAGGGGGCTGTGAATGAGTTAATTCTGGGGAGATTTAACTGGGGGCTGTGAATGGGTCAGTGCGGGGAGATTTAACGGGGAGCTGTGAATGGGTCAGTGCGGGGAGATTTAACGGGGAGCTGTGAATGGGTCAGGGCGGGGAGATTTAACAGGGGGCTGTGAATGGGTCAGTGCGGGGAGATTTAACAGGGGGCTCACAATGGGTCAGTGCGGGGAGATTTAACAGGGGGGCTCACAATGGGTCAGTGCGGGGAGATTTAACAGGGGACTGTGAATGGGTCAGTGCGGGGAGATTTAACAGGGGGGCTCACAATGGGTCAGTGCGGGGAGATTTAACAGGGGGATGTGAATGGGTCAGTGCGGGGAGATTTAACAGGGGGCTGTGAATGGGTCAGTGCGGGGAGATTTAACAGGGGGCTCACAGTGGGTCAGTGCGGGGAGATTTAACAGGGGACTGTGAATGGGTCAGTGCGGGGAGATTTAACAGGGGGCTGTGAATGGGTCAGTGCGGGGAGATTTAACAGGGGACTGTGAATGGGTCAGTGCGGGGAGATTTAACAGGGGGCTGTGAATGGGTCAGTGCGGGGAGATTTAACAGGCGCTCACAATGGGTCAGTGCGGGGAGATTTAACAGGGGGGCTCACAATGGGTCAGTGCGGGGAGATTTAACAGGGGGGCTCACAATGGGTCAGTGCGGGGAGATTTAACAGGGGGCTCACAATGGGTCAGTGCGGGGAGATTTAACAGGGGGCTCACAATGGGTCAGTGCGGGGAGATTTAACAGGGGGGCTCACAATGGGTCAGTGCGGGGAGATTTAACAGGGGACTGTGAATGGGTCAGTGCGGGGAGATTTAACAGGGGGGCTGTGAATGGGTCAGTGCGGGGAGATTTAACAGGGGGATGTGAATGGGTCAGTGCGGGGAGATTTAACAGGGGGCTGTGAATGGGTCAGTGCGGGGAGATTTAACAGGGGGCTGTGAATGGGTCAGTGCGGGGAGATTTAACAGGGAGGCTGTGAATGGGTCAGTGCGGGGAGATTTAACAGGGGGATGTGAATGGGTCAGTGCGGGGAAATTTAACAGGGGACTGTGAATGGGTCAGTGCGGGGAGATTTAACAGGGGGCTGTGAATGGGTCAGTGTGGGGAGATTTAACAGGGGGCTGTGAATGGGTCAGTGCGGGGAGATTTAACAGGGAGGCTGTGAATGGGTCAGTGCGGGGAGATTTAACAGGGAGCTGTGAATGGGTCAGTGCGGGGAGATTTAACAGGGGGCTGTGAATGGGTCAGTGCGGGGAGATTTAACAGGGGGCTCACAATGGGTCAGTGCGGGGAGATTTAACAGGGGACTCACAATGGGTCAGTGCGGGGAGATTTAACAGGGGGCTGTGAATGGGTCAGTGCGGGGAGATTTAACAGGGGACTGTGAATGGGTCAGTGCGGGGAGATTTAACAGGGGGGCTCACAATGGGTCAGTGCGGGGAGATTTAACAGGGAGGCTGTGAATGGGTCAGTGCGGGGAGATTTAACAGGGGGATGTGAATGGGTCAGTGCGGGGAAATTTAACAGGGGACTGTGAATGGGTCAGTGCGGGGAGATTTAACAGGGGGCTGTGAATGGGTCAGTGTGGGGAGATTTAACAGGGGGCTGTGAATGGGTCAGTGCGGGGAGATTTAACAGGGAGGCTGTGAATGGGTCAGTGCGGGGAGATTTAACAGGGAGCTGTGAATGGGTCAGTGCGGGGAGATTTAACAGGGGGCTGTGAATGGGTCAGTGCGGGGAGATTTAACAGGGGGCTCACAATGGGTCAGTGCGGGGAGATTTAACAGGGGACTCACAATGGGTCAGTGCGGGGAGATTTAACAGGGGACTCACAATGGGTCAGTGCGGGGAGATTTAACAGGGGACTGTGAATGGGTCAGTGCGGGGAGATTTAACTGGGGGGCTCACAATGGGTCAGTGCGGGGAGATTTAACAGGGGGCTGTGAATGGGTCAGGGCGGGGAGATTTAACAGGGGGCTGTGAATGGGTCAGTGCGGGGAGATTTAACAGGGGGCTGTGAATGGGTCAGTGCGGGGAGATTTAACAGGGGACTGTGAATGGGTCAGTGCGGGGAGATTTAACAGGGGGGCTCACAATGGGTCAGTGTGGGGAGATTTAACAGGGGGGCTCACAATGGGTCAGTGCGGGGAGATTTAACAGGGGACTGTGAATGGGTCAGGGCGGGGAGATTTAACAGGGGACTGTGAATGAGACAGTGCGGGGAGATTTAACAGGGGGCTGTGAATGGGTCAGTGCGGGGAGATTTAACAGGGGGGCTGTGAATGGGTCAGTGCGGGGAGATTTAACAGGGGGCTGTGAATGGGTCAGTGCGGGGAGATTTAACAGGGGACTGTGAATGGGTCAGTGCGGGGAGATTTAACAGGGGACTGTGAATGGGTCAGTGCGGGGAGATTTAACAGGGGGGCTCACAATGGGTCAGTGTGGGGAGATTTAACAGGGGGCTGTGAATGGGTCAGTGCGGGGAGATTTAACAGGGGGCTGTGAATGGGTCAGTGTGGGGAGATTTAACAGGGAGGCTCACAATGGGTCAGTGCGGGGAGATTTAACAGGGGACTGTGAATGGGTCAGTGCGGGGAGATTTAACAGGGGACTGTGAATGGTTCAGTTCGGGGAGATTTAACAGGGAGGCTGTGAATGGGTCAGTGCGGGGAGATTTAACAGGGGGCTGTGAATGGGTCAGTGTGGGGAAATTTAACAGGGGGCTGTGAATGGGTCAGTGCGGGGAGATTTAACTGGGGGCTCTGAATGGGTCAGTGCGGGGAGATTTAACAGGGGACTGTGAATGGGTCAGTGCGGGGAGATTTAACAGGGGGGCTCACAATGGGTCAGTGCGGGGAGATTTAACAGGGGACTGTGAATGGGTCAGTGCGGGGAGATTTAACAGGGGGGCTGTGAATGGGTCAGTGCGGGGAGATTTAACAGGGGACTGTGAATGGGTCAGTGCGGGGAGATTTAACAGGGGGCTCACAATGGGTCAGTGCGGGGAGATTTAACAGGGGACTGTGAATGGGTCAGTGCGGGGAGATTTAACAGGGGACTGTGAATGGGTCAGTGCGGGGAGATTTAACAGGGGGCTCACAATGGGTCAGTGCGGGGAGATTTAACAGGGGGGCTCACAATGGGTCAGTGCGGGGAGATTTAACAGGGGGCTCACAATGGGTCAGGGCGGGGAGATTTAACAGGGGGCTGTGAATGGGTCAGTGCGGGGAGATTTAACAGGGAGGCTGTGAATGGGTCAGTGCGGGGAGATTTAACAGGGGGCTGTGAATGGGTCAGTGTGGGGAAATTTAACAGGGGGCTGTGAATGGGTCAGTGCGGGGAGATTTAACTGGGGGCTCTGAATGGGTCAGTGCGGGGAGATTTAACAGGGGACTCACAATGGGTCAGTGCGGGGAGATTTAACAGGGGACTGTGAATGGGTCAGTGCGGGGAGATTTAACAGGGGGCTGTGAATGGGTCAGGGCGGGGAGAGTTAACAGGGGGCTGTGAATGGGTCAGTGCGGGGAGATTTAACTGGGGGCTCTGAATGGGTCAGTGCGGGGAGATTTAACAGGGGACTCACAATGGGTCAGTGCGGGGAGATTTAACAGGGGACTCACAATGGGTCAGTGCGGGGAGATTTAACAGGGGGCTCACAATGGGTCAGTGCGGGGAGATTTAACAGGGGGGCTCACAATGGGTCAGTGCGGGGAGATTTAACGGGGAGCTGTGAATGGGTCAGTGCGGGGAGATTTAACGGGGAGCTGTGAATGGGCCAGTGCGGGGAGATTTAACAGGGGGCTGTGAATGGGTCAGTGCGGGGAGATTTAACAGGGGGCTGTGAATGGGTCAGTGCGGGGAGATTTAACAGGGGGCTGTGAATGGGTCAGTGCGGGGAGATTTAACAGGGGGCTGTGAATGGGTCAGTGCGGGGAGATTTAACTGGGGGCTCTGAATGGGTCATTGCGGGGAGATTTAACAGGGGGGCTGTGAATGGGTCAGTGCGGGGAGATTTAACAGGGGGCTGTGAATGGGTCAGTGCGGGGAGATTTAACAGGGGGCTCTGAATGGGTCAGTGCGGTGAGATTTAACAGGGGGCTGTGAATGGGTCAGTGCGGGGAGATTTAACAGGGGGCTCACAGTGGGTCAGTGCGGGGAGATTTAACAGGGGGCTCACAATGGGTCAGTGTGGGGAGATTTAACAGGGGGCTCTGAATGGGTCAGTGCGGGGAGATTTAACAGGGGGCTCTGAATGGGTCAGTGCGGGGAGATTTAACGGGGAGCTGTGAATGGGTCAGTGCGGGGAGATTTAACGGGGAGCTGTGAATGGGTCAGTGTGGGGAGATTTAACAGGGGGCTGTGAATGGGTCAGTGTGGGGAGATTTAACAGGGGGCTGTGAATGGGTCAGTGCGGTGAGATTTAACAGGGGACTGTGAATGGGTCAGTGCGGGGAGATTTAACAGGGGGCTGTGAATGGGTCAGTGCGGGGAGATTTAACAGGGGGCTGTGAATGGGTCAGTGCGGGGAGATTTAACAGGGGGGCTGTGAATGGGTCAGTGCGGGGAGATTTAACAGGGGGCTGTGAATGAGTCAGTGCGGGGAGATTTAACAGGGGGCTGTGAATGGGTCAGTGCGGGGAGATTTAACAGGAGGCTGTGAATGGGTCAGGGCGGGGAGATTTAACAGGGGACTGTGAATGGGTCAGTGCGGGGAGATTTAACAGGGGGCTGTGAATGGGTCAGTGCGGGGAGATTTAACAGGGGGGCTGTGAATGGGTCAGTGCGGGGAGATTTAACAGGGGTCTCTGAATGAGACAGTGCGGGGAGATTTAACAGGGGACTGTGAATGGGTCAGTGCGGGGAGATTTAACAGGGGACTGTGAATGGGTCAGTGCGGGGAGATTTAACAGGGGACTGTGAATGGGTCAGTGCGGGGAGATTTAACAGGGGACTGTGAATGGGTCAGTGCGGGGAGATTTAACAGGGGGCTGTGAATGGGTCAGTGTGGGGAGATTTAACAGGGAGCTGTGAATGGGTCAGTGTGGGGAGATTTAACAGGGGGCTGTGAATGGGTCAGTGCGGGGAGATTTAACAGGGGACTGTGAATGGGTCAGTGCGGGGAGATTTAACAGGGGGCTGTGAATGGGTCAGTGCGGGGAGATTTAACAGGGAGCTGTGAATGGGTCAGTGCGGGGAGATTTAACAGGGGACTGTGAATGGGTCAGTGCGGGGAGATTTAACAGGGGACTGTGAATGGGTCAGTGCGGGGAGATTTAACGGGGAGCTGTGAATGGGTCAGTGCGGGGAGATTTAACAGGGGACTGTGAATGGGTCAGTGCGGGGAGATTTAACAGGGGGCTGTGAATGGGCCAGTGCGGGGAGATTTAACAGGGGGCTGTGAATGGGTCAGTGCGGGGAGATTTAACGGGGGTCTCTGAATGAGACAGTGCGGGGAGATTTAACTGGGGGCTGTGAATGGGTCAGTGCGGGGAGAATTAACAGGGGACTGTGAATGGGTCAGTGTGGGGAGATTTAACAGGGGGGCTGTGAATGGGTCAGTGCGGGGAGATTTAACAGGGGGGCTCACAATGCGTCAGTGCGGGGAGATTTAACAGGGGGCTGTGAATGGGTCAGTGCGGGGAGATTTAACTGGGGGCTGTGAATGGGTCAGGGCGGGGAGATTTAACAGGGGGCTGTGAATGAGTTAATTCTGGGGAGATTTAACAGGGGGCTGTCAATGCGTCAGTGCGGGGAGATTTAACAGGGGGCTGTGAATGGGTCAGTGCGGGGAGATTTAACAGGGGGCTGTGAATGGGTCAGTGCGGGGAGATTTAACAGGGGGCTGTGAATGGGTCAGTGCGGGGAGATTTAACAGGGGGCTGTGAATGGGTCAGTGCGGGGAGATTTAACAGGGGACTGTGAATGGGTCAGTGTGGGGAGATTTAACAGGGGGCTCACAATGGGTCAGTGCGGGGATATTTAACGGGGGGGCTCACAATGGGTCAGTGCGGGGATATTTAACAGGGGGCTGTGAATGGGTCAGTGCGGGGAGATTTAACAGGGGGCTGTGAATGGGTCAGTGTGGGGAGATTTAACAGGGGACTGTGAATGGGTCAGTGCGGGGAGATTTAACAGGGGGCTCACAATGGGTCAGTGCGGGGAGATTTAACAGGGGGCTGTGAATGGGTCAGTGCGGGGAGATTTAACAGGGGGCTGTGAATGGGTCAGTGTGGGGAGATTTAACAGGGGACTGTGAATGGGTCAGTGCGGGGAGATTTAACAGGGGGCTGTGAATGGGTCAGTGCGGGGAGATTTAACAGGGGGACTCACAATGGGTCAGGGTGGGGAGATTTAACAGGGGGCTGTGAATGGGTCAGTGCGGGGAGATTTAACAGGGGGCTGTGAATGGGTCAGTGTGGGGAGATTTAACAGGGGACTGTGAATGGGTCAGTGCGGGGAGATTTAACAGGGGGCTGTGAATGGGTCAGTGCGGGGAGATTTAACAGGGGGACTCACAATGGGTCAGGGTGGGGAGATTTAACAGGGGACTCATAATGGGTCAGTGCGGGGAGATTTAACAGGGGGCTGTGAATGGGTCAGGGCGGGGAGATTTAACAGGGGGCTGTGAATGGGTCAGGGCGGGGAGATTTAACGGGGAGCTGTGAATGGGTCAGTGTGGGGAGATTTAACAGGGGGCTCACAATGGGTCAGTGCGGGGATATTTAACGGGGGCTCACAATGGGTCAGTGCGGGGAGATTTAACAGGGGGGCTCACAATGGGTCAGTGCGGGGAGATTTAACAGGGGGCTGTGAATGGGTCAGTGCGGGGAGATTTAACAGGGGGCTCTGAATGGGTCAGTGCGGGGATATTTAACGGGGGCTCACAATGGGTCAGGGCGGGGAGATTTAACAGGGGGCTGTGAATGGGTCAGTGCGGGGAGATTTAACAGGGGACTGTGAATGGGTCAGTGCGGGGAGATTTAACAGGGGGGCTCACAATGGGTCAGTGCGGGGAGATTTAACAGGGGGGCTCACAATGGGTCAGTGCGGGGAGATTTAACAGGGGGCTGTGAATGGGTCAGTGCGGGGAGATTTAACAGGGGGGCTCACAATGGGTCAGTGCGGGGAGATTTAACTGGGGGGCTCACAATGGATCAGTGCGGGGAGATTTAACAGGGGGCTGTGAATGGGTCAGTGCGGGAAGATTTAACTGGGGGCTGTGAATGGGTCAGTGCGGGGAGATTTAACAGGGGGCTGTGAATGGGTCAGTGCGGGGAGATTTAACTGGGGGGCTCACAATGGGTCAGTGCGGGGAGATTTAACAGGGGCCTGTGAATGGGTCAGTGCGGGGAGATTTAACAGGGGACTGTGAATGGGTCAGTGTGGGGAGATTTAACAGGGGACTCACAATGGGTCAGTGCGGGGAGATTTAACAGGGGGCTGTGAATGGGTCAGTGCGGGGAGATTTAACAGGGGACTCACAATGGGTCAGTGCGGGGAGATTTAACAGGGGACTCACAATGGGTCAGTGCGGGGAGATTTAACAGGGGACTCATAATGGGTCAGTGCGGGGAGATTTAACAGGGGGGCTCACAATGGGTCAGGGCGGGGAGATTTAACAGGGGACTGTGAATGGGTCAGTGCGGGGAGATTTAACAGGGGGCTGTGAATGGGTCAGTGCGGGGAGATTTAACAGGGGGCTCTGAATGGGTCAGTGCGGTGAGATTTAACAGGGGGCTGTGAATGGGTCAGTGCGGGGAGATTTAACAGGGGGCTGTGAATGGGTCAGTGCGGGGAGATTTAACAGGGGACTCACAATGGGTCAGTGCGGGGAGATTTAACAGGGGACTGTGAATGGGTCAGTGCGAGGAGATTTAACAGGGGACTGTGAATGGGTCAGTGCGAGGAGATTTAACAGGGGACTGTGAATGGGTCAGTGTGGGGAGATTTAACAGGGGACTGTGAATGGGTCAGTGCGGGGAGATTTAACAGGGGACTGTGAATGGGTCAGTGCGGGGAGATTTAACAGGGGGCTGTGAATGGGTCAGTGCGGGGAGATTTAACAGGGGGCTGTGAATGGGTCAGTGCGGGGAGATTTAACAGGGGACTGTGAATGGGTCAGTGCGGGGAGATTTAACAGGGGGCTGTGAATGAGTCAGTGCGGGGAGATTTAACAGGGGGGCTCACAATGGGTCAGGGCGGGGAGATTTAACTGGGGACTGTGAATGGGTCAGGGCAGGGATATTTAACAGGGGACTGTGAATGGGTCAGTGTGGGGAGATTTAACAGGGGGCTGTGAATGGGTCAGTGCGGGGAGATTTAACCGGGGGCTGTGAATGGGTCAGTGCGGGGAGATTTAACAGGGCTCACAATGGGTCAGTGCGGGGAGATTTAACAGGGGGGCTCACAATGGGTCAGTGCGGGGAGATTTAACAGGGGGCTGTGAATGGGTCAGTGCGGGGAGATTTAACAGGGGACTGTGAATGGGTCAGTGCGGGGAGATTTAACTGGGGACTGTGAATGGGTCAGTGCGGGGAGATTTAACAGGGGGCTGTGAATGGGTCAGTGCGGGGAGATTTAACAGGGCTCACAATGGGTCAGTGCGGGGAGATTTAACAGGGGGGCTCACAATGGGTCAGTGCGGGGAGATTTAACAGGGGGCTGTGAATGGGTCAGTGCGGGGAGATTTAACGGGGCTCACAATGGGTCAGTGCGGGGAGATTTAACAGGGGGCTGTGAATGGGTCAGTGCGGGGAGATTTAACAGGGGGCTGTGAATGGGTCAGTGCGGGGAGATTTAACAGGGAGCTGTGAATGGGTCAGTGCGGGGAGATTTAACAGGGGGCTGTGAATGGGTCAGTGCGGGGAGATTTAACAGGGGGCTGTGAATGGGTCAGTGCGGGGAGATTTAACAGGGGGCTGTGATTGGGTCAGTGCGGGGAGATTTAACAGGGGGCTGTGAATGGGTCAGTGCGGGGAGATTTAACAGGGGGACTCACAATGGGTCAGTGTGGGGAGATTTAACAGGGGGCTGTGAATGGGTCAGTGCGGGGAGATTTAACAGGGGGGCTCACAATGGGTCAGTGCGGGGAGATTTAACAGGGGGCTGTGAATGGGTCAGTGCGGGGAGATTTAACAGGGCGGCTCACAATGGGTCAGTGCGGGGAGATTTAACAGGGGACTGTGAATGGGTCAGTGTGGGGAGATTTAACAGGTGACTGTGAATGGGTCAGGGCGGGGAGATTTAACAGGGGGGCTCACAATGGGTCAGTGCGGGGAGATTTAACAGGGGACTGTGAATGGGTCAGTGTGGGGAGATTTAACAGGGGGCTGTGAATGGGTCAGTGTGGGGAGATTTAACAGGGGGACTGTGAATGGTTCAGTGTGGGGAGATTTAACAGGGGGGCTCACAATGGGTCAGTGCGGGGAGATTTAACAGGGGGCTGTGAATGCGTCAGTGCGGGGAGATTTAACAGGGGGCTGTGAATGGGTCAGTGCGGGGAGATTTAACAGGGGGGCTCACAATGGGTCAGTGCGGGGAGATTTAACAGGGGGCTGTGAATGGGTCAGTGCGGGGAGATTTAACAGGGAGCTGTGAATGGGTCAGTGCGGGGAGATTTAACAGGGGACTGTGAATGGGTCAGTGCGGGGAGATTTAACAGGGGGGCTCACAATGGGTCAGTGCGGGGAGATTTAACAGGGGGGCTGTGAATGGGTCAGTGTGGGGAGATTTAACAGGGGGCTGTGAATGGGTCAGTGTGGGGAGATTTAACAGGGGGGCTCACAATGGGTCAGTGCGGGGAGATTTAACAGGGGACTGTGAATGGGTCAGTGCGGGGAGATTTAACAGGGGACTGTGAATGGGTCAGTGCGGGGAGATTTAACAGGGGGGCTCACAATGGGTCAGTGCGGGGAGATTTAACAGGGGACTGTGAATGGGTCAGTGCGGGGAGATTTAACAGGGGGGCTGTGAATGGGTCAGGGCGGGGAGATTTAACAGGGGACTGTGAATGGGTCAGTGCGGGGAGATTTAACAGGGGGGCTCACAATGGGTCAGTGCGGGGAGATTTAACAGGGGGCTGTGAATGGGTCAGTGCGGGGAGATTTAACAGGGGGCTGTGATTGGGTCAGTGCGGGG
The DNA here is from genome assembly GCF_047496795.1 of Chiloscyllium punctatum. Lineage (NCBI taxonomy): Eukaryota > Metazoa > Chordata > Chondrichthyes > Orectolobiformes > Hemiscylliidae > Chiloscyllium > Chiloscyllium punctatum. Next base: position 74,739,266 of record NC_092768.1, read on the forward strand.
AGATTTAACAGGGGGCTGTGAATGGGTCAGTGCGGGGAGATTTAACAGGGGGCTGTGATTGGGTCAGTGCGGGGAGATTTAACAGGGGGCTCACAATGGGTCAG
>NC_092768.1:74744369-74767149 GCF_047496795.1 Chiloscyllium punctatum
ATATTCTGTACGTGTGTGTGTTACTGTGTGAACACTGTACACTGGGATATTCTGTATGTGTGTGTGTTACTGTGTGAACACTGTACACTGGGATATTCTGTACGTGGGTGTGTTACCGTGTGAACACTGTACTCTGATATTCTGTACGTGTGTGTGATACTGTGTGAACACTGTACACTGTGATATTCTGTATGTGTGTGTGTTACTGTGTGAACACTGTACTCTGTGATATTCTGTACGTGTGTGTTACTGTGTGAACACTGTACACTGTGATATTCTGTACGTGTGTGTGTTACTGTGCGAACACTCTACACTGTGATATTCTGTACGTGTGTGTGTAAATGTGTGAACACTGTACACTGTGATATTCTGTACGTGTGCGTGTTACTGTGTGAACACTGTACACAGTGATATTCTGTACGTTTGTGTAACTGTGAACAGTGTACACTGTGATATTCTGTACGTGTGTGTTACTGTGTTAATAGTGTCCACTGATTTTCTGTATGTTTGTGTGATACTGTGTGAACACTGTGTATTGTGATATTCTGTACGTGTGTGTGTTACTGTGTGAACACTGTACACTGTGATATTCTGTACGTGTGTGTGTTACTGTGTGAACACTGTACACTGTGATATTCTGTACGTGTGTGTGTTACTGTGTGAACACTGGACACTGATATTCTGTACATGTGTGTGTTACTGTGTGAACACTGTACACTTGGATATTCTGTACATGTGTGTTACTGTGTGAACACTGTACGCTGTGATATTCTGTACGTTTGTGTAACTGTGAAAAGTGTACACTGTGATATTCTGTACGTGTGTGTTACTGTGTGAACACTGTACACTGTGATATTCTGTACATGTGCGTGTTACTGTGTGAACACTGTACACTGTGATATTCTGCACGTGTGTGTTACTGTGTGAACAGTGTACAGTGTGATATTGCATACGTGAGTGTGTTACTGTGTGAACACTGTACACTGTGATATTCTATAAGTGTGTGTGTTACTGTGTGAACACTGTACACTGTGATATTCTGTACATGTGTGTGTTACTGTGTGAACACTGTACACTGTGATATTCTGTACGTGTGTGTGTTACTGTGTGAACACTGCACACTGTGATATTCTGTACGTGTGTGTGTTACTGTGTGAACACTGTACACTGTGATATTCTGTACGTGGGTGTGTTACTGTGTGAACACTGTACACTGTGATATTCTTACGTGTGTGTTACTGTGTGAACACTGTACACTGTGATATTCTGTACATGTGTGTGTTACTGTGTGAACACTGTACACTGTGATATTCTGTACGTGTGTGTGTTACTGTGTGAACACTGTACACTGTGATATTCTGTACGTGTGTGTGTTACTGTGTGAACACTGTACACTGTGATATTCTGTACGTGTGTGTTACTGTGTGAACACTGTACACTGTGATATTCTGTAAGTGTGTGTGTTACTGTGTGAACACTGTACACTGTGATATTCTGTACGTGTGTGTGTTACTGTGTGAACACTGTACACTGAAATATTCTGTACGTGTGTGTGTTACTGTGTGAACACTGTACACTGTGATATTCTGTAAGTGTGTGTGTTACTGTGTGAACACTGTACACTGTAATATTCTGTACGTGTGTGTTACTGTGTGAACACTGTACACTGTGATATTCTGTACGTGTGTGTGTTACTGTGTGAACAGTGTACACTGTGATATTCTGTACATGTGTGTGTTACTGTGTGAACACTGCACACTGTGATATTCTGTACGTGTGTGTGTTACTGTGTGAACACTGTACACTGATATTCTGTACGTGTGTGTTACTGTGTGAGCAGTGTACAGTGTGATATTCTGTACGTGTGTGTGTTACTGTGTGAACACTGTACACTGTGATATTCTGTAAGTTTGTGTGTTACTGTGTGAACACTGTACACTGTGATATTCTGTATGTGTGTGTGTTACTGTGTGAACACTCTACACTGTGATATTCTGTACATGTGTGTGTTACTGTGTGAACACTGCACACTGTGATATTCTGTACATGTGTCTGTTACTGTGTGAACACTGTACACTGATATTCTGTACGTGTGTGTTACTGTGTGAACAGTGTACAGTGTGATATTCTGTACGTGTGTGTGTTACTGTGTGAACACTGTACACTGTGATATTCTGTAAGTTTGTGTGTTACTGTGTGAACACTGTACACTGTGATATTCTGTATGTGTGTGTGTTACTGTGTGAACACTGTACACTGTGATATTCTGTATGTGTGTGTGTTACTGTGTGAACACTGTACACTGTGATATTCTGTACGTGTGTGTTACTGTGTGAACACTGTACAGTGTGATATTCTGTACGTGTGTGTGTTACTGTGTGAACACTGTACACTGTGATATTCCGTACGTGGGTGTGATACTGTGTGAACAGTGTACTCTGTGATATTCTGTACGTGTGTGTGTTACTGTGTGAACAGTGTACACTGTGATATTCTGTACGTGTGTGTGTTACTGTGTGAACACTGTACTCTGATATTCTGTACATGTGTGTGTGTTACTGTGTGAACACTGTACACATGGATATTCTGTACGTGTGTGTGTTACTGTGTGAACAGTGTACACTGTGATATTCTGTACGTGTGTGTGTTACTGTGTGAACACTGTACTCTGATATTCTGTACATGTGTGTGTGTTACTGTGTGAACAGTGTACACATGGATATTCTGTACGTGTGTGTGTTACTGTGTGAACACTGTACTCTGATATTCTGTAGGTGTGTGTGTAAATGTGTGAACAGTGTACACTGTGATATTCTATACGTGTGCGTGTTACTGTGTGAACACTGTACGCTGTGATATTCTGTACGTTTGCGTAACTGTGAACACTGTACACTGTGATATTCTGTACGTGTGTGTGTAAATGTGTGAACAGTGTACACTGTGATATTCTGTACGTGTGTGTGTAAATGTGTGAACAGTGTACACTGTGATATTCTGTACGTGTGCGTGTTACTGTGTGAACACTGTACACTGTGATATTCTGTACGTGTGTGTGTTACTGTGTGAAGACTGTACTCTGATATTCTGTACGTGTGTGTGTTACTGTGTGAACACTGTACACTGTGATATTCTGTACGTGTGTGTGTTACTGTGTGAACAGTGTCCACTGATTTTCTGTATGTTTGTGTGATACTGTGTGAACACTGTATATTGTGATATTCTGTACGTGTGTGTTACTGTGTGAACACTGTACACTGTGATATTCTGTGCGTGTGTGTTACTGTGTGAACACTGTACGCTGTGATATTCTGTACGTGTGTGTGTTACTGTGTGAACACTGTACACTTGGATATTCTGTTTGTGGGTGTGTTACTGTGTGAACACTCTACACTGTGATATTCTGTATGTGTGTGTTACTGTGTGAACACTGTACAGTGTGATATTCTGTAAGTGTGTGTGTTACTGTGTGAACACTGTACACTGTGATATTCTGTAAGTGTGTGTGTTACTGTGTGAACAGTGTACTCTGTGATATTCTGTACGTGTGTGTGTTACTGTGTGAACACTGTACTCTGATATTCTGTACGTGTGTGTGTTACTGTGTGAACACTGTACACTGTGATATTCTGTAAGTGTGTGTGTTACTGTGTGAACAGTGTACTCTGTGATATTCTGTACGTGTGTGTGTTACTGTGTGAACACTGTACACTGGGATATTCTGTATGTGTGTGTGTTACTGTGTGAACACTGTACACTGGGATATTCTGTACGTGGGTGTGTTACCGTGTGAACACTGTACTCTGATATTCTGTACGTGTGTGTGATACTGTGTGAACACTGTACACTGTGATATTCTGTATGTGTGTGTGTTACTGTGTGAACACTGTACTCTGTGATATTCTGTACGTGTGTGTTACTGTGTGAACACTGTACACTGTGATATTCTGTACGTGTGTGTGTTACTGTGCGAACACTCTACACTGTGATATTCTGTACGTGTGTGTGTAAATGTGTGAACACTGTACACTGTGATATTCTGTACGTGTGCGTGTTACTGTGTGAACACTGTACACAGTGATATTCTGTACGTTTGTGTAACTGTGAACAGTGTACACTGTGATATTCTGTACGTGTGTGTTACTGTGTTAATAGTGTCCACTGATTTTCTGTATGTTTGTGTGATACTGTGTGAACACTGTGTATTGTGATATTCTGTACGTGTGTGTGTTACTGTGTGAACACTGTACACTGTGATATTCTGTACGTGTGTGTGTTACTGTGTGAACACTGTACACTGTGATATTCTGTACGTGTGTGTGTTACTGTGTGAACACTGGACACTGATATTCTGTACATGTGTGTGTTACTGTGTGAACACTGTACACTTGGATATTCTGTACATGTGTGTTACTGTGTGAACACTGTACGCTGTGATATTCTGTACGTTTGTGTAACTGTGAAAAGTGTACACTGTGATATTCTGTACGTGTGTGTTACTGTGTGAACACTGTACACTGTGATATTCTGTACATGTGCGTGTTACTGTGTGAACACTGTACACTGTGATATTCTGCACGTGTGTGTTACTGTGTGAACAGTGTACAGTGTGATATTGCATACGTGAGTGTGTTACTGTGTGAACACTGTACACTGTGATATTCTATAAGTGTGTGTGTTACTGTGTGAACACTGTACACTGTGATATTCTGTACATGTGTGTGTTACTGTGTGAACACTGTACACTGTGATATTCTGTACGTGTGTGTGTTACTGTGTGAACACTGTACACTGTGATATTCTGTACATGTGTGTGTTACTGTGTGAACACTGTACACTTGGATATTCTGTATGTGTGTGTGTTACTGTGTGAACAGTGTACTCTGATATTCTGTACGTGAGTGTGTTACTGTGTGAACACTCTACACTTGGATATTCTGTACGTGTGTGTGTTACTGTGTGAACACTGTACACTGTGATATTCTGTACATGAGTGTGTCACTGTGTCAACACTGTACACTTGGATATTCTGTACGTGGGTGTTACTGTGTGAACACTGTACACATGGATATTCTGTACGTGTGTGTGTTACTGTGTGAACACTGTACACTGTGATATTCTGTACGTGTGTGTGTTACTGTGTGAACACTGTACACTGTAATATTCTGTACGTGTGTGTGTTAATGTGTGAACACTCTACACTTTGATATTCTGTACGTGTGTGTTACTGTGTGAACACTGTACACTGATTTCTGTATGTTTGTGTGATACTGTGTGAACACTGTACACTGTGATATTCTGTACATGTGTGTGTTACTGTGTGAACACTGTACACTGTGATATTCTGTACATGTGTGTGTGTTACTGTGTGAACACTCTACGCTGTGATATTCTGTACATGGGTGTGTTACTGTGTGAACACTGTACACTGTGATATTCTGTATGTGTGTGTTACTGTGTGAACACTGTACACTGTGATATTCTGTATGTGTGTGTTACTGTGTGAACACTGTACACTGTGATATTCTGTACATGTGCGTGTTACTGTGTGAACACTGTACAATGTGATATTCTGCACGTGTGTGTGTTACTGTGTGAACACTGTACACTGTGATATTCTATACGTGTGTGTGTTACTGTGTGAACACTGTACACTGTGATATTCTGTACGTGTGTGTTACTGTGTGAACACTGTACACTGTGATATTCTGTACATGTGTGTGTTACTGTGTGAACACTGTACACTGTGATATTCTGTACATGTGTGTGTTACTGTGTGAACACTGTACACTGTGATATTCTGTACATGTGTGTGTTACTGTGTGAACACTGTACACTTGGATATTCTGTATGTGGGTGTGATACTGTGTGAACACTGTACACTGTGATATTCTGTACGTGTGTGTGTTACTGTGTGAACACTGTACACTGTGATATTCTGTACGTGTGTGTGTTACTGTGTGAACACTGTACACTGTGATATTCTGTACGTGTGTGTGTTACTGTGTGAACACTGTACACTGTGATATTCTGTACATGTGTGTGTTACTGTGTGAACACTGTACACTGTGATATTCTGTACATGTGTGTGTTACTGTGTGAACACTGTACACTTGGGTATTCTGTATGTGTGTGTGTTACTGTGTGAACACTGTACACTGTGATATTCTGTACATGTGTGTGTTACTGTGTGAACACTGTACACTGTGATATTCTGTACATGTGTGTGTTACTGTGTGAACACTGTACACTTGGATATTCTGTATGTGGGTGTGATACTGTGTGAACACTGTACACTGTGATATTCTGTACGTGTGTGTGTTACTGTGTGAACACTGTACACTGTGATATTCTGTACGTGTGTGTGTTACTGTGTGAACACTGTACACTGTGATATTCTGTACGTGTGTGTGTTACTGTGTGAACACTGTACACTGTGATATTCTGTACGTGTGTGTGTTACTGTGTGAACACTGTACACTGTGATATTCTGTATGTGTGTGTGTTACTGTGTGAACACTGTACACTGTGATATTCTGTACGTGTGTGTGTTACTGTGTGAACACTGTACACTGTAATATTCTGTACGTGTGTGTGTTACTGTGTGAACACTGTACACTGTGATATTCTGTACGTGTGTGTGTTACTGTGTGAACACTGTACACTGTGATATTCTGTACATGTGTGTGTTACTGTGTGAACACTGTACACATGGATATTCTGTATGTGAGTGTGTTACTGTGTGAACACTGTACACTGTGATAGTCTGTACGTGTGTGTGTTACTGTGTGAACACTCTACACTGTGATATTCTGTACGTGTGTGTATGTTACTGTGTGAACACTGTACACTGTGATATTCTGTACATGTGTGTGTTACTGTGTGAACACTGTACACATGGATATTCTGTATGTGGGTGTGTTACTGTGTGAACACTGTACACTGTGATATTCTGTACATGTGTGTGTTACTGTGTGAACACTGCACACTGTGATATTCTGTATGTGGGTGTGTTACTGTGTGAACACTGTACACTGTGATAGTCTGTACGTGTGTGTGTTACTGTGTGAACACTGTACACTGTGATATTCTGTACGTGTGTGTGATACTGTGTGAACACTGTACACTGTGATAGTCTGTACGTGTGTGTGTTACTGTGTGAACACTGTACACTGTGATATTCTGTACGTGTGTGTGTAAATGTGTGAACACTGTACACTGTGATATTCTGTACGTGTGTGTGTTACTGTGTGAACACTGTACACTGTGATATTCTGTACGTTTGTGTTACTGTGTGAACACTGTACACTGTGATATTCTGTACGTGGGTGTGTTACTGTGTGAACACTGTACACTGTGATATTCTGTACGTGGGTGTGTTACTGTGTGAACACTGTACACTTTGATATTCTGTACGTGTGTGTTACTGTGTGAACACTGTACACTGTGATATTCTGTACGTGTGTGTGTTACTGTGTGAACACTGTACACTGTGATATTCTGTACATGTGTGTGTTACTGTGTGAACACTGTACTCTGTGATATTCTGTACGTGTGTGTGTTACTGTGTGAACACTGTACACTGTGATATTCTGTACATGTGTGTGTTACTGTGTGAACACTGTACACTGTGATATTCTGTACGTGTGTGTGTTACTGTGTGAACACTGTACTCTGTGATATTCTGTACATGTGTGTTACTGTGTGAACACTGTACACTGTGATATTCTGTACGTGTGTGTAACTGTGTGAACACTGTACACTGTGATATTCTGTACATGTGTGTGTGTTACTGTGTGAACACTGTACACTGTGATATTCTGTACGTGTGTGTTTTACTGTGTGAACACTGTACTCTGATATTCTGTACGTGTGTGTTACTGTGTGAACACTGTACACATGGATATTCTGTACGTGTGTGTGTTACTGTGTGAACACTGTACACTGTGATATTCTGTACGTGTGTGTGTTACTGTGTGAACACTGTACTCTGATATTCTGTACGTGTGTGTTACTGTGTGAACACTGTACACATGGATATTCTGTACGTGTGTGTGTTACTGTGTGAACACTGTACACTGTGATATTCTGTACGTGTGTGTGTTACTGTGTGAACACTGTACTCTGATATTCTGTACGTGTGTGTTACTGTGTGAACACTGGACACTGTGATATTCTGTACGTGTGTGTGTTACTGTGTGAACACTGTACACTGTGATATTCTGTACGTGTGTGTGTTACTGTGTGAACACTGTACACTGTGATATTCTGTACGTGTGTGTTACTGTGTGAACACTGTACACTTGGATATTCTGTATGTGGGTGTGATACTGTGTGAACACTGTACACTGTGATATTCTGTACGTGTGTGTGTTACTGTGTGAACACTGTACACTGTGATATTCTGTACATGTGTGTGTTACTGTGTGAACACTGTACACTTGGATATTCTGTATGTGGGTGTGATACTGTGTGAACACTGTACACTGTGATATTCTGTACGTGTGTGTGTTACTGTGTGAACACTGTACACTGTAATATTCTGTACGTGTGTGTGTTACTGTGTGAACACTCTACACTGTGATATTCTGTACATGTGTGTGTTACTGTGTGAACACTGTACACTTGGATATTCTGTATGTGGGTGTGTTACTGTGTGAACACTGTATACTGTGATAGTCTGTACGTGTGTGTGTTACTGTGTGGACACTCTACACTGTGATATTCTGTACATGTGTGTGTTACTGTGTGAACAGTGTACACAGTGATATTCCGTACGTGGGTGTGATACTGTGTGAACAGTGTACTCTGTGATATTCTGTACGTGTGTGTGTTACTGTGTGAACACTGCACACTGTGATATTCTGTACGTGTGTGTTACTGTGTCAACAATGTACAGTGTAATATTCTGTACGTGTGTGTGTTACTGTGTGAACACTGTACACATGGATATTCTGTACATGAGTGTGTCACTGTGTCAACACTGTACACTTGGATATTCTGTACGTGGGTGTTACTGTGTGAACACTGTACACTGTGATATTCTGTACATGTGTGTGTTACTGTGTGAACACTGTACACTTGGGTATTCTGTATGTGTGTGTGTTACTGTGTGAACACTGTACACTGTGATATTCTGTACATGTGTGTGTTACTGTGTGAACACTGTACACTGTGATATTCTGTACATGTGTGTGTTACTGTGTGAACACTGTACACTTGGATATTCTGTATGTGGGTGTGATACTGTGTGAACACTGTACACTGTGATATTCTGTACATGTGTGTGTTACTGTGTGAACCCTGTACACTTGGATATTCTGTATGTGGGTGTGATACTGTGTGAACACTGTACACTGTGATATTCTGTACGTGTGTGTGTTACTGTGTGAACACTGTACAGTGTGATATTCTGTACGTGTGTGTGTTACTGTGTGAACACTGTACTCTGTGATATTCTGTACATGTGTGTGTGTTACTGTGTGAACACTGTACACTGTGATATTCTGTACGTGTGTGTGTTACTGTGTGAACACTGTACACTGTGATATTCTGTACGTGTGTGTGTTACTGTGTGAACACTGTACACTGTGATATTCTGTACGTGTGTGTGTTACTGTGTGAACACTGTACACTGTGATATTCTGTATGTGTGTGTGTTACTGTGTGAACACTGTACACTGTGATATTCTGTACGTGTGTGTGTTACTGTGTGAACACTGTACACTGTAATATTCTGTACGTGTGTGTGTTACTGTGTGAACACTGTACACTGTGATATTCTGTACGTGTGTGTGTTACTGTGTGAACACTGTACACTGTGATATTCTGTACATGTGTGTGTTACTGTGTGAACACTGTACACATGGATATTCTGTATGTGAGTGTGTTACTGTGTGAACACTGTACACTGTGATAGTCTGTACGTGTGTGTGTTACTGTGTGAACACTCTACACTGTGATATTCTGTACGTGTGTGTATGTTACTGTGTGAACACTGTACACTGTGATATTCTGTACATGTGTGTGTTACTGTGTGAACACTGTACACATGGATATTCTGTATGTGGGTGTGTTACTGTGTGAACACTGTACACTGTGATATTCTGTACATGTGTGTGTTACTGTGTGAACACTGCACACTGTGATATTCTGTATGTGGGTGTGTTACTGTGTGAACACTGTACACTGTGATAGTCTGTACGTGTGTGTGTTACTGTGTGAACACTGTACACTGTGATATTCTGTACGTGTGTGTGATACTGTGTGAACACTGTACACTGTGATAGTCTGTACGTGTGTGTGTTACTGTGTGAACACTGTACACTGTGATATTCTGTACGTGTGTGTGTAAATGTGTGAACACTGTACACTGTGATATTCTGTACGTGTGTGTGTTACTGTGTGAACACTGTACACTGTGATATTCTGTACGTTTGTGTTACTGTGTGAACACTGTACACTGTGATATTCTGTACGTGGGTGTGTTACTGTGTGAACACTGTACACTGTGATATTCTGTACGTGGGTGTGTTACTGTGTGAACACTGTACACTTTGATATTCTGTACGTGTGTGTTACTGTGTGAACACTGTACACTGTGATATTCTGTACGTGTGTGTGTTACTGTGTGAACACTGTACACTGTGATATTCTGTACATGTGTGTGTTACTGTGTGAACACTGTACTCTGTGATATTCTGTACGTGTGTGTGTTACTGTGTGAACACTGTACACTGTGATATTCTGTACATGTGTGTGTTACTGTGTGAACACTGTACACTGTGATATTCTGTACGTGTGTGTGTTACTGTGTGAACACTGTACTCTGTGATATTCTGTACATGTGTGTTACTGTGTGAACACTGTACACTGTGATATTCTGTACGTGTGTGTAACTGTGTGAACACTGTACACTGTGATATTCTGTACATGTGTGTGTGTTACTGTGTGAACACTGTACACTGTGATATTCTGTACGTGTGTGTTTTACTGTGTGAACACTGTACTCTGATATTCTGTACGTGTGTGTTACTGTGTGAACACTGTACACATGGATATTCTGTACGTGTGTGTGTTACTGTGTGAACACTGTACACTGTGATATTCTGTACGTGTGTGTGTTACTGTGTGAACACTGTACTCTGATATTCTGTACGTGTGTGTTACTGTGTGAACACTGTACACATGGATATTCTGTACGTGTGTGTGTTACTGTGTGAACACTGTACACTGTGATATTCTGTACGTGTGTGTGTTACTGTGTGAACACTGTACTCTGATATTCTGTACGTGTGTGTTACTGTGTGAACACTGGACACTGTGATATTCTGTACGTGTGTGTGTTACTGTGTGAACACTGTACACTGTGATATTCTGTACGTGTGTGTGTTACTGTGTGAACACTGTACACTGTGATATTCTGTACGTGTGTGTTACTGTGTGAACACTGTACACTTGGATATTCTGTATGTGGGTGTGATACTGTGTGAACACTGTACACTGTGATATTCTGTACGTGTGTGTGTTACTGTGTGAACACTGTACACTGTGATATTCTGTACATGTGTGTGTTACTGTGTGAACACTGTACACTTGGATATTCTGTATGTGGGTGTGATACTGTGTGAACACTGTACACTGTGATATTCTGTACGTGTGTGTGTTACTGTGTGAACACTGTACACTGTAATATTCTGTACGTGTGTGTGTTACTGTGTGAACACTCTACACTGTGATATTCTGTACATGTGTGTGTTACTGTGTGAACACTGTACACTTGGATATTCTGTATGTGGGTGTGTTACTGTGTGAACACTGTATACTGTGATAGTCTGTACGTGTGTGTGTTACTGTGTGGACACTCTACACTGTGATATTCTGTACATGTGTGTGTTACTGTGTGAACAGTGTACACAGTGATATTCCGTACGTGGGTGTGATACTGTGTGAACAGTGTACTCTGTGATATTCTGTACGTGTGTGTGTTACTGTGTGAACACTGCACACTGTGATATTCTGTACGTGTGTGTTACTGTGTCAACAATGTACAGTGTAATATTCTGTACGTGTGTGTGTTACTGTGTGAACACTGTACACATGGATATTCTGTACATGAGTGTGTCACTGTGTCAACACTGTACACTTGGATATTCTGTACGTGGGTGTTACTGTGTGAACACTGTACACTTTGATATTCTGTACGTGTGTGTGTTACTGTGGGAACACTGTACACTGTGATATTCTGTACGTGTGTGTGTTACTGTGTGAACACTGTACACTTTGATATTCTGTACGTGTGTGTTACTGTGTGAACACTGTACACTTTGATATTCTGTACGTGTGTGTTACTGTGTGAACACTGTACACTGTAATATTCTGTACGTGTGTGTGTTACTGTGTGAACACTGTACACATGGATATTCTGTATGTGGGTGTGTTACTGTGTGAACACTGTACACTGTGATATTCTGTACGTGTGTGTGTTACTGTGTGAACACTGTACACTGTGATATTCTGTACGTGTGTGTTACTGTGTGAACACTGTACACTGTGATATTCTGTACGTGTGTGTGTTACTGTGTGAACACTGTACACTGTGATATTCTGTACGTGTGTGTGTTACTGTGTGAACACTGTACACTGTGATATTCTGTACATGTGTGTGTGTTACTGTGTGAACACTGTACACTGTGATATTCTGTACGTGTGTGTGTTACTGTGTGAACACTGTACCCTCTGTATCCCTTGTGTTGGTATGGTGGCCGTGGGGACGTGTTGCTGAGTTGGTGTCATGCTGCTTTGCCAGTGCTGAGTGATGCTGACAATCTGAGTCCAATTGCTGCAGTGGATGAGGTTCCCGTGGAGGCTTCTCCTTCATCTCCCGCCCTCCCCCTTATCTGAGGAATGATTCCCTTGATGTTCAGCCACCACTTGTCGTGTTTCTCAGACATGAAAGCAGCTCTGACCACAGTGCCTTTAGGTTTGTTAAAGGGGAATCATAACATATGATCAAATCCTTTATTGTGTCATCGATGTTCCTGTCATATTTATATCCGAGAATATCTCGGGGACAAGTTGTTTGGTCAATTTGACCCCTCGGTTCTGCCCAGCAACATGGGAGAGGCTGACGTCTGGTTTTCACTTGGTCACTCGGGCCAGGTTTGAGGTGGGAGGGAGGTCTCTGAAGTTCCGGGTTTTTTTCCTTCAGGTTCGGAATCCGATGCAACACCGTCCTCCCGGGATTCATCGATACCCCCATGGCAGCGAAGGTACCTCAGAAGGTGCTTGACAAGGTGAGGACGTCTGGGAGAGATCCCAGGAAAATGCTAAAAATCGCGCAACACCAGGTTATAGTCCAACAGGTTTAATTAGAAGCTCTAGGTGGTTGTCTGATGGAGGAGTGACGCTCCGAAAGCTAGTGCTTCCTAATAAACCTGTTGGATTCTAACCTGGTGTTGTGCGATTTTTAACTTTGTACAGCCCAGTCCAACACCAGCATCTCCGAATCAGGAAAATGCTGCCTGCGTTACTATTCCCTCTCACGGGACACCATCTCTCTCTCCACCTCCCTCTCCCTCTTTCTCCATCCCCCCTCATCCACACACACTCTCTCTTTCTGTGTCTCTATCTCTGTGTGTGTGTGTCTCTCTCTCTCACACACACTCACACTGGGAGTGTACACCATCTCACACGCACACTGACTGTGTCGTGCGGGCACTGCCTGTGCCGAGTGGACGCTGTGTGCCGTGTGAGTCACTGACGGAGTGTGATTTGTCTCTCCTCTCCCCAGGTTGTGCAGTTGGTGCCGATGGGCCGTCTGGGAGAGCCCTGTGGTGAGTGAGTATGTGTCAGGTCCTGGTGATCGGTGTGTGCAGCCTTTCCTCAGGTGCAGAAGCTTATCGTGTGACTTTGAAATGGAGGGACTCTTCAGTCTCTCTGTGCCCCTGTCCCTGCCAGTCTCTGTGACACCCTCCATCCTACGGTGCCCTTTGCCCTGTCCCCCTCTGGAGTGTACAGAGTAGGGTGCCCTTCCCCACGTTCCCCAGCCTGCCGTGTGTGTGTGTGTGTCCAGACCCGTGTTAGACCTCTCCTCCGAAGCGCCCAGGGGTGTTTCCTGGTCTGGTAGGATCGATGTAAATGAGGGTCCTGCGTGGCCCAGGACCTGAGGCCACTGACGCTGCTGCTGCTGCAGTTGGTCATGACCTGATCCCTCTTCCATTCCCACAGCTCTGGCCTCTGTCCAGCCTCAGGGCACAGGGCATCGGGGTGAGGCCTGGCTAAAGGCAAGAGACAGACTCCGAGCATTCCCAGAGAGCACACGATGTCTCTTCCGCACCATGTGCCCATGTCTGTCTGTGCACTCCCAGCGCCCACCCCCCCCCCACACCAACCCCCCGCCCCCTGGTGGTGGGAGTGTATGTGGTGCAGTCAGTGTCCGGGGAGAGGGGAGGAGCGCCCCCTGGTGGTGGGAGTGTATGTGGTGCAGTCAGTGTCCGGGGAGAGGGGAGGAGCGCCCCCTGGTGGTGGGGTTGTACGAGGTGCAGTCGGTGTTCAGGGAGAGGGGAGGAGCGCCCCCTGGTGGTGGGGTTGTACGTGGTGCAGTCAGTGTTCGGGGAGGGGGGAGGAGCGCCCCCTGGTGGTGGGGTTGTACGAGGTGCAGTCGGTGTTCAGGGAGAGGGGAGGAGCGCCCCCTGGTGGTGGGAGTGTACGTGGTGCAGTCGGTGTTCGGGGAGAGGGGAGGAGCGCCCCCTGGTGGTGGGAGTGTATGTGGTGCAGTCGGTGTTCAGGGAGAGGGGAGGAGCGCCCCCTGGTGGTGGGGTTGTACGAGGTGCAGTCGGTGTTCAGGGAGAGGGGAGGAGCGCCCCCTGGTGGTGGGAGTGTACGTGGTGCAGTCGGTGTTCGGGGAGAGGGGAGGAGCGCCCCCTGGTGGTGGGGTTGTACGAGGTGCAGTCGGTGTTCAGGGAGAGGGGAGGAGCGCCCCCTGGTGGTGGGAGTGTACGTGGTGCAGTCGGTGTCCGGGGAGAGGGGAGGAGCGCCCCCTGGTGGTGGGAGTGTATGTGGTAAAGTCGGTGTTCGGGGGGAGAGGGGAGGAGCGCCCCCTGGTGGTGGGGTTGTACGAGGTGCAGTCGGTGTTCGGGGAGAGGGGAGGAGCGCCCCCTGGTGGTGGGAGTGTACGTGGTACCGTCAGTGTCCGGGGAGAGGGGAGGAGCGCCCCCTGGTGGTGGGGTTGTACGAGGTGCAGTCGGTGTTCGGGGGGGGAGGGGAGGAGTGCCCCCTGGTGGTGGGAGTGTACGAGGTGCAGTCGGTGTTCGGGGAGAGGGGAGGAGCGCCACCTGGTGGTGGGAGTGTACGTGGTGCAGTCAGTGTCCGGGGAGAGGGGAGGAGCGCCCCCTGGTGGTGGGAGTGTATGTGGTAAAGTCGGTGTTCGGGGGGAGAGGGGAGGAGCGCCCCCTGGTGGTGGGGTTGTACGAGGTGCAGTCGGTGTTCGGGGAGAGGGGAGGAGCGCCCCCTGGTGGTGGGAGTGTACGTGGTGCAGTCGGTGTTCAGGGAGAGGGGAGGAGCGCCCCCTGGTGGTGGGAGTGTACGTGGTGCAGTCGGTGTTTGGGGGGAGAGGGGAGGAGTGCCCCCTGGTGGTGGGAGTGTACGTGGTGCAGTCGGTGTTCGGAGAGAGGGGAGGAGTGCCCCCTGGTGGTGGGAGTGTACGAGGTGCAGTCGGTGTTCGGGGAGAGGGGAGGAGTGCCCCCTGGTGGTAGGGTTGTACGTGGTGCAGTCGGTGTTCGGGGAGAGGGGAGGAGCGCCCCCTGGTGGTGGGGTTGTACGAGGTGCAGTCGGTGTTCGGGGAGGGGGGAGGAGCGCCCCCTGGTGGTGGGAGTGTAAGTGGTGCAGTCGGTGTTCGGGGGGAGGGGAGTAGTGCCCCCTGGTGGTGGGGTTGTACGAGGTGCAGTCGGTGTTTGGGGGGAGGGGAGGAGTGCCCCCTGGTGGTGGGAGTGTACGTGGTACAGTCAGTGTTCGGGGAGAGGGGAGGAGCGCCCCCTAGTGTTGGGGTTGTACGTGGTACAGTCGGTATTTGGGGGGAGAGGGGAGGAGCGCCCCCTGGTGGTGGGGTTGTACGAGGTGCAGTCGGTGTTTGGGGGGAGAGGGGAGGAGCGCCCCCTGGTGGTGGGGTTGTACGAGGTGCAGTCGGTGTTTGGGGGGAGAGGGGAGGAGCGCCCCCTGGTGGTGGGGTTGTACGAGGTGCAGTCGGTGTTCAGGGAGAGGGGAGGAGCGCCCCCTGGTGGTGGGAGTGTACGTGGTAAAGTCGGTGTTCAGGGAGGGGGGAGGAGTGCCCCCTGGTGGTGGGAGTGTACGTGGTACAGTCGGTGTTCAGGGAGAGGGGAGGAGCGCCCCCTAGTGGTGGGAGTGTACGTGGTACAGTCGGTGTTTGGGGGGAGAGGGGAGGAGCGCCCCCTGGTGGTGGGGTTGTACGTGGTACAGTCGGTGTTCAGGGAGAGGGGAGGAGCGCCCCCTGGTGGTGGGGTTGTACGTGGTACAGTCGGTGTTCAGGGAGAGGGGAGGAGCGCCCCCTGGTGGTGGGGTTGTACGTGGTACAGTCGGTGTTCGAGGGGAGGGGAGGAGCGCCCCCTGGTGGTGGGGTTGTACGTGGTGCAGTCGGTGTTTGGGGGGAGAGGGGAGGAGCGCCCCCTGGTGGTGGGGTTGTACGTGGTGCAGTCGGTGTTCGAGGGGAGGGGAGGAGTGCCCCCTGGTGGTGGGGTTGTACGTGGTGCAGTCAGTGTCCGGGGAGAGGGGAGGAGCGCCCCCTGGTGGTGGGGTTGTACGAGGTGCAGTCGGTATTTGGGGGGAGGGGAGGAGCGCCCCCTGGTGGTGGGAGTGTACGTGGTGCAGTCGGTGTTTGGGGGGAGGGGAGGAGCGCCCCCTGGTGGTGGGGTTGTACGAGGTGCTGTCGGTATTTGGGGGGAGGGGAGGAGCGCCCCCTGGTGGTGGGAGTGTATGTGGTGCAGTCGGTGTTCGGGGAGAGGGGAGGAGCGCCCCCTGGTGGTGGGGTTGTACGTGGTGCAGTCAGTGTTCGGGGAGGGGGGAGGAGTGCCCCCTGGTGGTGGGGTTGTACGTGGTGCAGTCAGTGTCCGGGGAGAGGGGAGGAGTGCCCCCTGGTGGTGGGGTTGTACGTGGTGCAGTCAGTGTCCGGGGAGAGGGGAGGAGCGCCCCCTGGTGATGGGAGTGTACGTGGTGCAGTCAGTGTCCGGGGAGAGGGGGAGGAGCGCCCCCTGGTGGTGGGGTTGTACGTGGTGCAGTCGGTGTTTGGGGGGAGGGGAGGAGTGCCCCCTGGTGGTGGGAGTGTACGTGGTACCGTCAGTGTCCGGGGAGAGGGGAGGAGCGCCCCCTGGTGGTGGGGTTGTACGAGGTGCAGTCGGTGTTTGGGGGGAGGGGAGGAGCGCCCCCTGGTGGTGGGGTTGTACGTGGTGCAGTCGGTATTTGGGGGGAGGGGAGGAGTGCCCCCTGGTGGTGGGAGTGTATGTGGTGCAGTCAGTGTCCGGGGAGAGGGGAGGAGCGCCCCCTGGTGGTGGGAGTGTACGTGGTGCAGTCGGTGTTCGGGGGGAGGGGAGGAGTGCCCCCTGGTGGTGGGAGTGTACGTGGTAAAGTCTGTGTTCGGGGAGAGGGGAGGAGCGCCCCCTGGTGGTGGGGTTGTACGTGGTGCAGTCGGTGTTCGGGGAGAGGCGGTGGGAGTTCTGCGTCCCCTCACAGCGGTCTCTGTCCCTCTGCGTCTCTCCACAGAGGTGGCTAGCGTCTGTACCTTCCTGGCCTCCGACGAGAGCAGCTACATCACTGGAGCCAGTCTGGAGGTGACAGGTAAGGGATTGCACCTAGATCCTGCCCACCTTGGAGACGGAGCGTGGAGAACCCCCGGGCAGAGTCATACTCTGTGGAGACAGACCCTTCCTCCCAACCCGTCCATGCTGACCAGATATCCTTAATTAATCTTCTCCCATTTGCCAACACCCGGCCCATATCCCTCCAAACCCTTCCTATTCATATACCCATCCAGATGCCTCTTAAATGTTGTAATTGTACCAACCTCCACCACTCCCTCTGACAGCTCATTCCATACACATACCACCCTCTGTGTGAAAGGAAGGTAATTTTTAAATATAAAAACTTATTCCTGGAGTTTCAGGTACATTTTGGCAGCAGCTGAATCTTGAGACACTACACATGTAGAGTCTCCCACCTGCTCTTCCCCCCCCCCCAAAAAGGACTCTCGTAGGTGTTTCAATTGGTATTTATTGTGTACCGTGTGTTGAGTAGAAGTTTACTATTAGTTGGTTAATTGAATAAGACGACCGAGAAGTACTAGAAATTATTTAACTCAGAAATTTGTATAAACTAATTAACTAAGTAGAGATGGCTGGGCAGGTGATGTGCTGTTGCTGTATGATGTGGGTGCTGGCTGATCCCATTGGGAATGGCAGTGACCGCATCTGCAGCAAGTGTTGGTTGTTGGAAGAACTCCGGCTCAGAGTTGGTGATCTGGAATCTGAGCTTCAAACGCTGCGGCACATCCGGGAGGGGGAGAGTTACCTGGATGCTTTGTTTCAGGAGGCAGTCACACCCGGGAGATGAAGTAATTTCAAACTCAGTTAGTGATTAGGGACATCAGGGTGTGACTGTAAGTGAGGCAGGCAGGGGGAACCTGAGTTCAGGAGTGCAGGAGCCTCAGCCCTTGACCCTGTCCAACTGGTATGAGATTCTTGCTCCCTGTTCAGATGAGGAAAAGGGCTGTGGACAGGATGAGCCAACTGACCAAGGCACCATGGGGCAGAAGGTCATTCAGGAGGGGGAGCAAACAGCCAGTAGTGGTTATAGGGGATTCTATAATTAGGGGGACAGATAGTATCCTTTGCAAGCCGGATCGGGAGTCCCACATGGGGTGTGTTGCCTGCCCGGTGCCAGGGTGCAGGACATCTCTGACTGGCTCAAAAGGATATTGGAGCGGGAGGGGGAGGATCCAGTTGTTGTGGTCCACGTTGGCACTAACAACGTAGGCAAGACTCAGAAGGAGGACCAGGTATCAAGCATTAGGAAGGAAATTGAAGAACAGGTCCTCGAGAGTCACAATCTCTGGATTACTGCCTGAGCCACGTGTGAATTAGCAGGGGGGTAAGATTACCAGGAAATAGATGGGCAGCACGGGGGCACAGTGGTTAGTACTGTTGCCTCACAGCGCCAGAGACCAGGGTTCAATTCCCGCCTCAGGCGACTCTCTGTGTGGAGTTTGCACGTTCTCCCCGTGTCTGCGTGGGTTTCCTCCGGGTGCTCCGGTTTCCTCCCACAGTCCAAAGATGTGCAGGTAAGGTGAATTGGCCATGCTAAATTGCCCGTAGTGTTAGGTAAGAGGTAAATGTAGGGGTATAGGTGGGTGCGCTTCGGAGGGTCGGTGTGGACTTGTTGGGCCGAAGGGCCTGTTTCCACACTGTAGGGGATCTAATCTAATCTAGATTTGGCATGTCAGGAAGGCAAGGTCACAGTGATCATGGGGGACTTCAATATGCAAATGGACTGGGTGAATAATGTTGCCGGTGGATCCAAAGAAATGGAATTCATGGAACGCTGACAGGATTTTTTTTGGAACAGCTTGTGATGGAGCCCACAGGGGAGCAGGCCATTCTGGACTTAGTGCTATGTCATGAGCCAGACTTTATAAAAAATCTTAAAGTCAGGGAACACTTAGGAAGCAGCGATCATAATATGGTAGAGTTCAGTCTGCAGTTTGAAAGAGAGAAGGCAAAATCAGATGGAATGGTGTTACAGTTAAATAAAGGTAATTATGAGGCCATGAGAGAGCAACTGATGAACATCGACTGGAAGCAGAGCCTAGTGGGGAAGACAGCAGAGCAACAATGGCAGGAGTTTCTGGGTAATTGAGGACACAGTACAGAGGTTCAGCCCAAAGAAAGATTATCTGGGGTGGGGGTGGGGGGGGGGGGGATTAGACAGCCATGGCTGACAAAGGAAGTCAGGAAATGTATCAAAGACAAAGAGAGATCCTATAAGGTGGCCAAGAGCACTGGGAAATCAGAAGATTGGGAAGGCTACAAAAACAAACAGAGGATAACAAAGCGAGAAATAAGGAAGAAGACGATCAAACATGAAGGTAAGCTAGCCAGTAACATTAGAAATGATAGTCAAAGTTTCTTTCATTACATAAGATACAAACGAGAGGCAAAAGTAGAGATTGGGCCGCTCCAAGTTGATGCTGGAAGGCTCGTGCTGGGAGATTAGGAAATAGCTGAAGAATTTAATACTGAAGAGTGGAAGACTTGAGTAATATCCCAACAATTAAGGAGAATCAAGGGGCAGAGTTGATTATGGTAGCCATTACAAAAGAGAAAGTGCTAGAATTCTATGAAGAGGTGACAAGTAGGTTAGACCAGGGAAACCCAGTGGATGTGGTCTATCTAGACTTCCAAAAGGCCTTTGATAAGGTGCCACACGGGAGGCTGCTGAGTAAGGTGAGGGCCCATGGTGTTCGAGGTGAGCTACTGGGATGGATTGAGGATTTGCTGTCTGACAGAAGGCAGAGAGTTGGGATAAAAGGTTCTTTTTCGGAATGGCAGCCGGTGACAAACGATGTCCCGCAGGGTTCAGTGTTGGGGCCGCAGCTGTTCACTTATATATTAATGACTTGGATGAAGTGACTGGGGGCATTCTAGCGAAGTTTGCAGATGGTACAAAGTTAGGTGGACAGGCAGGTAGTACTGAGGAAGTGGGGAGGCTGCGGAAGGATCTAGACAGTTTGGGAAAGTGGTCCAGGAAATGGCTGATGGAATTCAACATGAACAAATGCGAGGTCTTGCACTTTGGAAAAAGGAATACAAGCATGAACTACTTTCTAAACGGTGAGAAAATTCATAAAGCCAAAGTACAAAGGGATCTGGGAGTGCTAGTCGAGGATTCTCTAAAGGTCAACATGCAGGTCATGTCAGTGATTCAGAAAGCCAATGTAATGTTGTCATTTATCTCAAGAGGGTTGGAATATAAAAGCAGCGATGTGTTGCTGAGACTTTATAAAGCTCTGGTTAAGCCCCTTTTAGAATATTGTGTCCAGTTTTGGGCCCCCCACCTCAGGAAGGACATACTGACACTGGAGCATGTCCAGCGGAGATTCCCACAGAACATACGAGGAACGGCTGAAGATGCTGGGATTGTATTCATTGGAGTTTAGAAACTTTCAGGATAATGCATGGCTTAGAAAGGGTGGACGCTGGGAATTTGTTTCCGTCAGGCGGGGATACTAGGACCGTGGGCACAGCCTCAGAATTAGAGGGGGTCCATTTCGAACGGAAATGCGGAGACATTTCTTCAGCCAGAGTGTGGCGGGCCTGTGGAATTCATTGCCACGGAGCACAGTGGAGACTGGGATGTTAAATGTCTTCAAGGCAGAGATTAATAAATTCTTGATCTCGCAAGGAATTAAGGGAATACAGGGAGAGTGTGGGTAAATGGCGTTGAAATGTCCATCAGCCATGATTGAATGGCGGAGTGGACTCGATGGGCCGAATGGCCTTACTTCCACTCCTATGTCTTATGGTCTTATGACTGAAAGGCACAGACAGCTGGGGCAGTCCCTTCCCACAATTCACCAGGAAAAAATGGCTTCCGATCCAGTGCAGCCAGCTGCTTACCACGGCAGAGATTGCTGGAGAAATTCGGCAGGTCTGGCAGCATCCAGGGAGAGGATGCAGGGTCCGGTGACGCTTCCCCATAATGGGTTGCGGCCAGGCAGAGGTGACCTATCTGCTGAAGACAGGGGCTGCTGGAGAGGGCTTTAGTAACATCGAGACACACAAACCCCAATGGGAACCTAGCAGGAACTCCACTGTGCCAAGGTGGCTCAGTCATGACAACTCAGTGAGTTCCACCTAGAGTTTCCCACCTTCAAACTCACCTCACCCCCCACCCCCCAACCTCATCCCATATCCAGCCCTCCACCCCCTCCACGCCTCCTGGCCTGTTTTCCTTCCCAGCTCCCTGCTCCACCCTTCTCACTGACCAATCATGAGACCCATCCCACCTCCCCTTCCCCCAGCCCCAGTCTCTTCCCTCCATTTGTTTCTGAGCTGCCTTCCCCCTCCCACCCCCCAGTCCCCGATGAAGGGTCCTAACGCGAAACCTCGACTCTCCTACCCCTCTGCTGTGCTCCTCCCAGCACTGCTGCCTCACAGCACCAGGGTCCCAGGTTCGATCCCAGCCTCGGGAGGACTCTCTGTGTGGAGTTTGCACATTCTCCCTGTGACTGTGTGGGTTTCCTCCGGGTGCTCTGGTTTCCTCCCACAGTCCAAAGATGTGCAGGTCAGGGTGGATTGGCCCATGCTAAATTGCCCGTAGTGTCCAGGGATGTGCACACTCGGGTGGTTTAGCCATGGGGAATGCAGCAATACAGGGGTAGGTCTGTGTGGGATGCTGTCGGAGGCTCGGTGTGAACTCAATGGCCGAATGGCCTGTGATAGGGATTCTATGAATTATTGTGACTTCTTTAGTGTGTAGTTGATAGGCACAGGCGATTATTGCCTGATGTGGGAGAATATTCGTGGTGTGTGTAGACCTTTGGTAAAATTCACCCTTTTGTGGCATGTGGGTGTCACTGGTTCAGCCATCTTTCACTGGCCACCCCATCAGAGCCCTGGAGCGGGGTGGGTTGCTCAGCAGAGGGTCTGGAGTCCTGCTTAGGCCAGATCAGGTTAGGATGGCAGATTTCCTTTTATGAACAGCACGAGTCAGCCAGATG
>NC_092768.1:74767249-74772249 GCF_047496795.1 Chiloscyllium punctatum
CCCCAACTCAATTCCCCCAACTCAATCCCCCAACTCAACCCCCCAACTCAACCCACAACAACTCAACCCCCAACTCAACGCCCCAAACTCAACCCCCAACTCAACACCCAACACTCAACACCAACTGAACACCAACACCAATCTCCAACCTCAACCATCAAACTCAATCCCCAACACCAACGCCAACTCAAACCCCAACTCAATCCCAACTTAATCCCAACCAACCCAACTCAATCTCCAACTCAACCCACCAGCTCAACCCCTTAATTCAACACCGAAATCAATCCCCAACTCAATCCCCAACTCAACCCCCAACTCAACCACTAACTCAATCCCCTACTTAATCCCGAACTCAACCCCTAATTCAACCCCCGAACTAAACACCAACTCAATCCACAACTCAATCCTCAGCTCAACCCCCAACTCAACCCCTAACTCAATCCCCCAACTCAATCCCCCCAACTCAACCCCCAAACTCAACCCCTCAACCTCAACCCCCAACTCAATCCCCCAACTCAATCCCCCAACTCAATCCCCCAACTCAATCCCCCAACTCAATCCCCCAACTCAATCCCCAACTCAATCCCCAAACTCAATCCCCCAACAGAATCCCCCAACAGAATCCCCCAACAGAATCCCCAACTCAATCCTCAACTCAACGCCAAACTCAATCCCCAACTCAACACCAAACTCAACCCCAACTCAACCCCAACTCAGCACCAAACTCAAACCACTAACTTAATCCTCTACTTAATCACGAACTCAACCCCAAAACTCAATCCACAGCTCAATCCACAACTCAACACCAACACAATCCCCAACTCAATCCCCCAACTCAACCCCCAACTCAATCCGCAACTCAACCCCGAATTCCAACCCCAACTCCAACCCCAACTCAACCCACAACTCAATCACCATATCAATCCCCAACTCAAACCCCAATTCAATCCCCTATTTCAACTTCCAACGCAATCCCCAACTCAATCCCCCAACTCAATGCCCAAACTCAACACCAACTCAACCCCAACTCAACCCCCAATTCCCTCCCCAACTCAATCTCCCAGCTTAACCGACTAATTCAACACCCGAATCAAACCCCTCAACTCAACCCCTCAACTCAATACCCAACTCAACCCCCCAATTCAATACCCAACTCAATCCCAAACCCTACCCCCCAACTCAACCCACAAATCATTCCCCAACTCAATCTCCAACTCATTCCCCAATTCAATCCCCCACTCAACCCATATCTCGATCCTCAACTCAATCCCCAACTCAACCCCCCAATTCAATACCCAACTCAATCCCAAAACCCTAACCCCAACTCAGCCACAAACCATTCCCCAACTCAATCGCCAACTCACTCCCCAACTCAATCCTCAACTCAATCCCCAACTCAACCCTCAACTCAATCTCCCAAATCAATCCCGCAACTCAACCCTCCAATTCAATGCCCAACTCAAATGCCCAAAATTCAATGCCCAAATTCAACCTCAAACTCAATCTACAAGTCAACTCCAATCTGAACCCCAACCCCACTCCCAAGGCAATGCCCAACTCAATGCAATGCCCAACTCAATCCCTAACTCAATCCCAACACAAACCCAAACTCAATCCGCAGCACAACCCCAATTCAAACCCAAACTCAACCCTCCCAAAACCTCAACCCAATGCCAAACTCAACCCCAAGCCCATCCCATAACTCAACCCCAAACTCAACCCCCATCCCACTCCCATCTCAGTCCCCATCTCAATCCTCAACTCAATCCAACTCAAACCCCAAGTCAACCCCCCCAGCTCAACCCCCTAATTCAATCCCCAAATCAATCCCCAACTCAATCCCCAACTCAATCCCCCAACTCAACCCCCAACTCAATCCCCAACTCAACGTCAAACTCAATCCCCAACTCAACACCAACTCAATCCCCAACTCAACATCAACTCAACCCCCAACTCCCTCCCCAACTCAACCCTAACTCAGCCTCCACCCCACTCCCATCCCGATCCAAATCAATCCAAATCAAATCCCAACTCAACACCAATGAATCCTCCAACTCAATCCCCTACTCAATCCCCATCTCAATCCCAACTCAATCCCCAACTCAATCCCCTACTCAATCCCCTACTCAATCCCCAACACAAACCCAACTCAACCACCAACTCAATCCCCCAACTCAACCCCCAACTCAACACCAACTCAATCCCAAACTCAACACCAACTCAACCCCTAACTCAATGCCCAACTCAATGCCCTAATTCAACACCCAACTCAATCCCCACCTCCACACCCCAGTTCAATACCCAACACAATACCAAAACCCAAACCCCAACGCCACCTACAAATCATTCCCCAACTCAATCCCCAACTCACTTCCCAACTCAATCCCACAACTCAATCCCCAAACTCAATCCCATCTCAATCCCCCAACTCAATTCCCAACTCAATCCCAAATCAACCCCTTACTCAATCCCCAACTCAATCCCCCAACTCAATCCCCCAACTCAATCCCCCAACTCAATCCCCAAACTCAATCCCCAAACTCAATCCCCAAACTCAATCCCCAAACTCAATCCCCAAACTCAATCCCCAAACTCAATCCCCAAACTCAATCCCCAAACTCAATCCCCAAACTCAATCCCCAACTCAATCCCACAACTCAATCCCCACTCAATCCCCAACTCAATCCCCAAACTCAATCCCCAAACTCAATCCCCATCTCAATCAATCCCCCAACTCAATCCCCAAACTCAATTCCCAACTCAATCCCTAACGCAATCCCCAACTTGATCCCCCAACTCAATGCCCTAATTCAACACCCAACTCAATCCCCCAACTCACCCCTCAACTCAATACCCAATCAATCCCCACCTCAATCCCCCAATTCAATACCCAACACAATATCAAAACCCAACCCCCAACTCCACCCCCAAATCCTTCCCCAACTCAATCCCAACTCACTCTCCAACTTACTCCCCAACTCAATCCCCAACTCAACACCAACTCAATCCCCAACTCAACACTAAACTCAACCCCCAACTAAACCCAAAACACAATCCCCATCTCAATCCAACTCAAATCCCAACTCAACACCAACGCATCTCCCAACACAATACCCTCCTCAATCCCCAAATCAATCCCCATCTCAATCCTCAACTCAATCCCTCAACTCAATGCCCAACTCAACACCAAACTCAATCCCCGAACTCAACACCAAACTCAACCCCCAACTAAACCCAAAACACAATCCCCATCTCAATCCAACTCAAATCCCAACTCAACACCAACGCATCTCCCAAATCAATCCCCAACTCAATCCCCAAATCAATCCCCATCACAATCCCCAAATCAACCCCCAACTCAATCCCCCAACTCAATCCCCCAACTCAATAATCAACTCAACCCCAACTCAACATCAAACTCAATCCCCCAACCCAATCCCCTAACTCAATCCCCCAACTCAACTCCCCAAGTTATCCCCAACTCAATCCCCACCATAATCCCCAACTCAATCCCCCAACTCAATCCCCAACTCAATCCCCCAACTCAATCCCCCAACTCAATCCCCCAACTCAATCCCCACCATAATCCCCAACTCAATCCCCAACTCAATCCTCAACTCAATCCTCAACTCAATCCTCAACTCAATCCTCAACTCAATGACCAACTCAATCCCAAACTCAACCCCCATCCCACTCCCATCTCAATCCTCATCTCAATCCCCATCTCAATTCCCAACTAAACCCCAAACACAATCTCCAACTCAATCCCCAACTCAACCCAAACTCAACTCCCATCCCACTCCCATCTCAATCCCCATCTCAATCCCCATCTCAATCCCCATCTCAATCCCCATCTCAATCCCCAACTCAATCCCCAACTCAATCCCCAATTTACACCCTAACTCAATCCCAACTCAATCCCCAACTCAAACCCAAACTCAATCCCAAACTCAACCCCAATCCCAATCCACAACTCAACCCAAACACAACTCCCATCCCACTCCCATCTCAATCCCCATCTCAATCCCCAATTGAATCCCCATCTCAATCCCCAAATGAATCCCCATCTCAATCCCCAACTCAATCCCCAAAATCAATCCACAACTAAACCACAACCACAACCCCTAACTCAATCCCAAACTCAACCCCCATCCCACTCCCATCTCAATTCGCATATCAATCCCCAACTCAACTCCCAACTCAACACCAATGCACCCCCCAACTCAATCCCCAACCCCAACTGAATTCCCAACATAATCCCCAACATATTCCCTAACTCAACCCCCAACTCGATCCCCAACCCCAACCCCAACTCAATTCCCAACATAATCCCTAACTCAACCCCCAACTCGATCCCCAACCCAAACCCCAACTCAATCCCCAATATAATCCCTAACTCAACCCCCAACTCAATCCCCAACCCAAACCCCAACTCAATTCCCAACATAATCCCCAACTTAATCCCTAATTCAACCCCCAACTCAATCCCCAACTCAATCCCAAACTCAATCCCAATCTCAATCCCCAACTCAATCCCTAAAATTAATCCCCAACTAAACCACAAACACAACCCCTAACTCAATCCCCATCTCAACCCCAACTCAACCCCTAACTCAATCCCCCAATTTACTCTCCAATTTACTCCCCAACTCAATCCCCAACTCAAATCCAAACTCAATCCCAAACTCAACCCCCATCCCACTCCTGTCTCAATTCGCATATCAATCCCCAACTCAACACCAACGCACACCCCAAATCGATCCCCAACCCCAACCCCAACTCAATTCCCAAAATAATCCCCAACATAACCCCTAACTCGACCCCCAACTCAATCCCCAACCCAAACCCTAACTCAATTCCCAACATAATCCCCAACTTAATCCCCAACTCAACCCCCAACTCAACCCCCAACTCAACCCCCAACTCAACTCCCAACTCAATCCCCAACTCAATCCCCAACTCAATCCCCAACACAATCCCAAACTCAATCCCAAACTCAA